>NC_068356.1:59810316-60070316 GCF_020536995.1 Dreissena polymorpha | reverse complement strand
TGATATGTTTTCATGTTTACAACCTTTTATTTTGAAAATTCAAAATACATGTAATATCAATATCAAAGCCATCAAAGTCCCTTGCTCACCATTATAATTTTTATTATGTCAACTCATGCTGATAACAATACTGCAATTTTAATAGATGATGTTTCTGTTTTACATTTCCTTAAAGATATTAAACTGTTTAAAAGAGTTATTGGTTTAAAAAAATAATTATAATTAATCTATTGGAGTATTTATGGAGAAAATGGAAGATAAGTTCTGATCACTCTTTCGGTATATCGTTGGTTAAATATTGCAAAGTGCTGTGTTATTATCTTGGTTATGATATTAAATAAACTGATATATGGTCTAATTTATTTGTAAAGTTTACAAAAAGTATGAATTTATGTAGATCCTTTAACATGTCGTTAAAGGAAAACGTACAGTTCTAAATTCTTTAGGCTAGCTAAAAAATATATTGTATAAATGCTGGACATTTCCCAGAATTTTCAATATGTTTCAAAAACTATGTTTTACATTAATTTGTTGTTTTTTTTCCTTTTAAATCTGTTGATAGAAAACCTTTATACCTTCCTTTTAAGGAAGGAGCTTTAAATGGTCCATATATTATGTTTAGATGGTATTAGTTGTTGCTATCTCATGTCAAAAAGTTTATTTGTGATTATAATGCACCATGGACTTATATCACTAAATATAAGATAAGTTTTAAAATTTGAAAATATAAGAATTTTGCAAGTAATTATACTACAAAAGTGATATTATTCGTTTATGTTATAAACATTTAAATGCTATTTAAAAATAAAAAATATATCAGTTTTATGAATATCAATGCCAAACAATTGTATTGTATATTTCTAACAGTAGTTGATAAAGTGGTAAAATGAAAAATAAATTTCCATCAAAATAACTTAGGTACTTCTTTAAAAAAATATATTTTCAAAAGCAATCGACCAATGTCATAAAATATGTGTTTCCGTTTGGTTCATGATGTACCTTATGACAATTATTATCTTTATCGAACGTTTTATCTATACTTTTATTAGGGTATTAATCCATAGGTATATTACTTTTGCCCGATACATTTAAGGTTGTTCAATCTGTTGTGTTTAAGACTGTGATATTTATTAAACATGTGATATACGTGATTGATTTACAGCTGCGATAGTTTCCTACAACGTGCAGACGTAAAAAGACTGAAAAGGCAAACGTGCAGACCTGAAAAGACTGAAAAAATGCAAACGTGCAGACGTAAAAGATTGAATTTTTTGGAGTGCCTTAAAATTCATACGTGCAGACGTCAAAGACTGTTTTGTGTTTTTATTATTCATGCAAAAGTCTGTTCCGACATGTATTGTAGTAACTTAATATCTTTATTTATCGGGCCCTTGGCATTTTTACTGCCCAGTTTACGTCTATTGAATATAAAGTTTTATGAAAAATGAAAATGAATTAATTTATACTGTCTGTCTTTACTAGCCCCAAATTGACTCCAAAATAGTTAAATAAAATAATCGATAAATTTAAACAAACGGTTGTCTTAAATGCTAAACTGCTAAGTGCCAATCCTGCATATTTGAAAACAAATATTTTAATTAAACAAACTGAACACATTTTTTCATAACATTAAAACAACAACAACTGTGAAACTGTTCATTAAAGATATGAATTCCTTTCGGATATCAAGTGCGTGTATTTGTACCTAACACACATGAAGGACTGCGTTTTCATAACACGAACGCCTATGCATGTATAACTATGTTTTATTTTATTAAACGAATGTTATGGTCATAAAGAATGTTTGCTGCAAGATCTAAGTAATCATCCCTGGCGGTTTTGTTTGTGTTTAAGTATACATATGAACAGGACCCCATTCGTTTAATGGGTAACCAGTGGTTTTTTATGTAAGGCTTACACATAAGCTTTAGACAACTATCACTAACGACACATCATGTGAGCAAAATAAAAATTTATTGCACGAACGTTAACCCAGAAGAATCTAAATACCGTGATGTCATCATTAATTTGTTAATGTTTTTTGATTACATGTTGGTGTGTTGTCAGTGATATGTGCGGATGTTGGGATGTCGAAACTGTGATATAAATACAATTCTGATAAGTGAATATGTTAAGATTACAATACATGATTATTCATGCACCGTGTAATTGTTTGGAGCGATTTGAATGACGTCATATGAAATCGACTATTTTTATATGTGATGAATCTGACGTCATTCGGTCAATGTTTTGCTATGATTGACTGGTTACAGAAGTACATGCCAGCACATTGACGTTGTAGAAAATGTGTCTTTTTTCATTATATAAAAGCAATCATTGTACATATATGCGAGTCACAGGTCAAGGTGTGTATAATCTCGTGTAAAACGACGGTCGACACAAACAAATATGTTTATAGCCTTGTTCTAAATGTAATTTAGATAATGCAATATATACGATATGCGTTTATAAACTTGTATGATGTGTCAACAGACTATTAAGAACAGTTTTGAGAGAGTAAGCTTCATTCAGACCAATTTGTGTGTGATATTATACTCAGACCCGGATTACCCATTAGGCAGAGTAGGCAACTTCTTATGGGCCCGCGAATTTTAGGGGCCCCATGAGACCATGAAGATGAAATTAGTAAGCTCGCGGTAACCACCATCTATATATCGGATAAATGAATTAATATACAATTATATTTCAAATTACTTCTTTCAGAATAGTGTTTTCATAACGAAAATCCAAAAGTTTAACTGTTCATTGGTTCTCCACTAAATCAGCAAATTAGAATGCGGCAGAGCTCAAAACTAAACTATGCACGTTCGCCAGAAAAAGACTTTTACGGAAGGTAAATGTATGTATAACATTAAAAACATACTGGTTCATCTAACCTTTAACTGAAATTCTCTTTACTCATGTTGAAAGAAGTTGCCCATAACTCTAGTTTTATTCAGAACAGAAACGTTACATACCGGTACGTTTAGTTTCTTTTGAAGGTCTATATTTATTAATTACAAAAGCATTAGTGTACCCGATTTAACGACCGATTCACCTTCCCACAACATATACGTACTAAAATATTGTATAACGTGAAGCTCCATTAGACATTTTGAGTGAAATATTTAAGTCCCATACAGGGTATGAACTAGTACTTACAAAGTGATTCTTATTGATTAGGTTTATTTATTCCAAACTGATTAAACTACCGGTGTTCCTTACTAGGATTACATCACTGTAACGGTCATGATTGCAGAAGCTATGATAACCCAGCGCAATAACCCCTCCAGAACCAGATACAAATAAACGTGAACAATAAATCAATTTATTTACAACATTAAAATAAACTATTTACAATATGAAAGGACTATAAAAAGAAATAAACAACAAAGTATCAAAGTTAATGGCCAGTTAAAATTCCAATATTCAAGTATTATTTGACGTAGTCCATTTGTAGATGATAAATTCGAACGGTAGATGTAGTGGTGGAGTAGTATTGAGTGTCACGACCTGAACTTATGTCCAGCCGCCAATGACCAGAACTGAGCATCGGTCGTAGTGTTCTGCGAAGTAGCAAACTTCGAGCTGTATAAAGCCCGAAAGTATTGTGCAGATATCCCGAGCTGTATCAAGCCTAGAAAAAGACTGTAGATACCCGAGCTGTATCAAGGCCAGAAGTAGACTGTAGATACCCGAGCTGTATCAAGCCCAGAAGTAGACTGTAGATACCCGAGCTGTATCAAGCCCAGAAGTAGACTGTAGATACCAGAGCAGTATCAAGCCCAGAAGTAGACTGTAGATACCCGAGCAGACTATGCCCGGAAGAAGACTGCGATACCCGAGCTGTATCAAGCCCGGAAGTAGTGTTCTGTCAAACACCGAGCAGACTATGCCTGGAAGTAGAACGTATTTGAGACGTATCACGTGACCGGCCGTATACCGGTGCGAACGGTTCCCAGTATTGCCGCCTTATAACGAGGTGTCGTAGGTACTGTCAACGAGTATGACGACCTGTAGACTTGCGGATGCTCATGTAGCACTGGCGTAACGCTAACGGTGCGTTGAAGACCTGACGTCTATCATGCCGTACGAATCACAACATTGAAACGGCTAAAATAAGTGACATTAGTAAAAACTTTGTCATTAACGACTGTGTAACAGTCATACCATATAAATATTTATGGTACAATGCCCTATAAGGCTATCACAAACTTGTTTAATTCCATAAATGCATAAGTTTCTTATAAAATATTGTTACTCGCTTAATGCATATAGTAAATGCACTGTGTGCCAAAGGTTGCAACTATAATACTCAATTCACCAACAAACATCTGAATTTTGAATGTTATACTCCACCGTTATGTGTAATATTCAATTAAATCAAACTCTTAATGGTTTGTTAAATCAACCAATACATAAAGCGTCTACACAAGATAATGATATAGACATTTACAAACTATTATACAGGTTCATGCAAATTTCCGCTTTGACAAATATTTAAAAAAAACGACTTATCCGTTTACTTGTAAAACTGCAAACAACCATTTACTTTATTCCTATAGGCATACATTGCAATATTTAAATAAAACAACAATTTATTTCAAACCTAGCGTAAACGAGTATCAAAAATGTAATGGAAAATAAAATAACTTACCAAAATGCCGTATGCTGCGGACACTTACTTCCCAACTAGTGCCCTAGTCGCAATGCTGTAACTGAGCGTGTATGTCAAATAGTCTGCCGATTGTATACGTGTAATCGTCCAGCAGCGTTTAGCGTCAAAGCGAGAAACATGCTTTCCATGAACTCGAACTGAACAACTTTTCTTCAACTGACCAATCAAAATAGACATAAATCGATCATGTACACATCACCCGATATCGTACCACTACAGGCGTGAATTACTGAGGCCCGTAAGTTTTACTTTACAGAAAAACTTAACAATTTACAAAAATATGAAGATCGAAGTTCCTTTAAACTAAACGTATTTAATCGTGTTTTGGCTAAAAATGTATCTTCTACCACATTGAATAATGTACCTAACAAAAACTTGCTTAAAATCCCTTTTATAACCACCAAACATAACACTCTGAAAACTTACATAACTTGACAAATGTACAGTTCTATACAAATGAGGCCCGATAATTAACGTTAAATAACAAAGAAATGGGTTCTATCGTTACAATCACAAATAAGCAGGGATGTAATTAATAAATCATACAAAAGTGCCTAAACCATAACCAGAGACGGTAACGTATATGTTTATTAAATCTGTAAGATATAAATCTATGTTAAATTCTGAACAAAAACATATTAAAACACATACAAACAGTTTTAACACATTTGACCAATCAAATATGTGACGGAAGCATCATGTTTTGTATATTTTTAATAAGCAGGGTTCTATTTTGGCATGAACTCTGAAATGATGAATATCACTTTACTATAGATTTTAACACTTTAGACATGTTTGAGCTCCAAATATACCAAAACGGTTATATATGACATTTTACTAAGATATTTTATTATAACAAAACATGTTTCACAGATTTGAAAAGCAGACATAGCTTCTTATTAGAAATCATGAATTCTTGTTAAACAGATACGTTACCACGAAAACAGATACGTTACCAAGAATTGCATAGACTTAAATTAGAAAATTACAAAATAATATATTCAATTTTTCTCCATATTCTAAATATATCAACAAAATACTATTCCCTTATTACAGAACATGGATAATCAAACCTTATATAATGGTTAGTTGCTAATTTCAACAGAATTTGCAAAAATCTCCAATTGACCTGGTATTCCAGACTCTCGCAGATTCTTATTTCCTTCCAGCAAATGAAATGTTGGTCAAAACACCATCCAGCAGTTTTACTTGATACATGGCATCTTTGCTGATATAAAATCACTTTGATACCGCCCATAGTTATCAAATGAGTTTCAGCTAGCAAACGTCGGTACCGTATCTGTTCGTACCGTATCTGTTTACCACAAATTATGTTACAGCAGGTGATCCATAAATACTTGATAGGTTTTTCAAATCTGATCAGTTGTGGGAAGAATACATTTGAAAGTTACTAATACGAGACCCAATATATATACTGTGATGAGGATACATGATGTACAGTGAAAAAGGATGGTAACGTATCTGTTCCGATTTTAAAGAATAACACATACTCCTTTGCCTTTAGGACAATGTGCTTGCTTTTCAAAGCTTGCAATATTAGAATTTATTTCTGCATGATAAAATATGACATGATGTGAATTTAAAAAACATAATTTTAATAATTATTACGGTCATGTTATTGTTATTCAGATAACTCTGATGTTTGGTAACGTATCTGTTCAGTATTTGAGGGACATCAGGTTTTCAGTTGATATATTTTTTCAAATGATATATTATCCAACAATAAAATGCGTTTATTTAGTCATATAAACTGCATTTACTAATTTTAATGGGTTTCTTCATCCCATGCTTTTGAGCAAATGGTGTAAAACCAACAGCAATGTGTGCATCAGAATCGGATTCACAGCACCTTTGCATGGTTGAATTTTCAGATAAACGACATAAATAGGATTTTTTATTATATGCTTTGAGTACATAATGATACTCTAGTGAAATATAAAGAAGAAAACATGTTTTGCAACAGCAACACAGGACACTACACTCCTGGAACAGAATTAAGTACTATTTGCAGGTTTAGTGGAGAATCAATGTGTAGTCACAACATATACACCACCGCGTGGTCCCTAAACGTTTCACTGCCTATGGGCCCCACGTCAAACTCTCTATTTTAGCCTCCTTTTTATATTTCAATGTATTATGACATTCATTACCAAGTTGCTAATACTCAGATTTGCGCAAATATATACATTCTTTGTAAGTTCTATATTTATTTTAAACTGTTTAAATCTGCTCTCTATGTCTGTGAAACTATCTATTCGCATCAATTCATATGTTTTTATTATTATATGAATTTTAAGTACGCACATATACTAATTGTGCAAGAGACTAGGTAAAACGGGTCAAAGTAGGTAACCTATATAAACTGTATCAAATCCTGTGCAGACTTAAAAACACACTCAGCTGCATCTCACGTAAGGTGCAAACTGTCTCCTTAAAATCCATTCACTGGAAATAATTATCAGTATCGATACTTCTCAATCAGATGGTGTTTAATGATGAATTCCGTAATTAAAATAGGCATGTCCATATCTATATATTCGACAATACATACTTTTTTTAATCGATATGTGGATTCGTTTTTCTGTTACGTTTATTAGTTACAAACTAGCTTATTAACGCATGTTATTAGTTGAAAACATACACAGCGAATGTATTCAAGCCGGTCACTTGCCCAATAACCAGTCAATATAAAGAAGTGAAACCCCAGCTGCTGGAGCAATATTGCATTCTTATTGTTTACAATTTCGTGGTCCCTTATTTAAGGCAAGTGACCAATTGCCAAAACAGTACAAAACACACATAGAAGAATAAAGCTTGGGTCACCGCCATGGAACGGTGAATGCAAAGCACTGGGGGTTTAAACCGGTTTTAGAGCGCTCAACCTCACACTTGGCCCAGCAATATTCATGATACATATGAGTGTATATAAAATATAACCTCATAGCATTGCAACTCAATTTTAAACAATAATAAAAGGTAATTAAAACGCATTCAATTTATATACCATTTAATTACTCAATCGAAGGAAGGAGACCAGAGCAACAGGGTTACAACTTTTTGAGGAACGATGAAATGAAATTACGAATATAGCATCATATAGTTAATATTTCAGATCACCATCGTGCAAATACAGGAAGAAGCAGCAATATTGGTTGTAAAAGATCCATATTACATAGCTTGGTTGTTTATGTAAGTCATTCAACTTTCGTAGCGATAGTAAATTGTCACGGCGAGTGCACATCTTTGTGTATATCTAATAAAATGGCAAACACGTTATTTATCATTTCTCCAAATAACCAAGCGACTGTATTACAAAACAATTGCATTCACATATCTTTTAACACATCTCGGACCTCTATAACGTCCGATTACAGTTTTCTCAACAATGTTCACGTGACACAAAAACGCAAAATAATGTTTGAACATAGGTATTAGTTGAGTTCATAAGAACGTTAATTTGATGTAGGGTGCATGGGGTCATAACTATTATTACGAGGTCCGGATATTCTTAAATAATAGTAGTTATGACCCCATGCACCCTACATGATGTAGGGGTTTGTTTTGTCCTTGTATTTTTTAAAATCGGAATGATTCATAAAGTATTCAGCAAGCGAAATAATATTAACAATACATTTTAATCAATATGACATTATGTAACATATTTGTTCAAGCTTATGTACAAATTGATTTAATGTGTAATCCTTTCCCGAATGTTTCGATTAGATCTGCAAATTGATGTAAGTTGTCATATCCTCTCGCCTAGTTCGATCCAGAATTTCGTAACGACCTGTCTCGGCACTTGAATAATATAAATTTATTAATGATGAATAATTGATATAATGTTCTGGATACTAGTACTAGTTAAATATGCATATTACATCATCGATTCCCATTCCATAAAACATGTAAAGCAAAATTTCATTAAGTTTCAATGACTAATTGAATAAAATAATAAGAAAAATACACAATACAGCAAAAATTAATAATTTAGTATTAATAATTATCCACTTACAATTGTACCACTCTGTTATCGGCTAGGTCTGAAAATTAAAGAACGCAAATGTCATAAACTGAGTGTAAATTGTTTATATACTCACATTAATTAAAATTTAAACGGAATTAAAAACATACAGACCACTATCTATATCAATATCTTCTGATACATCACTAAATGATATATCTGCAATTGGTGATGGTGGAATGCTGTCGTAAAGATGAACGCTGCCAGTCCTTATAGCTATGCCTTCATCTGTTGTTTGCATTTCGGGAGCGATCTGCTCTGACGTTTCTTTGGCAACCATACGCACTGTAAGGCTACCAATTTCTAAAGAAATACAACCGTTTGAAGTCTGCATACTTTCATTCTCATAATGTGTATACGTCTTTGTTATTTTGATACGTTGAGCAGTAAATACATAAATTAGACATAATGTAAGACAAAATGGAACGCGAACCTTGCTAAGCCAAGCCATGATTATACGATGTTAAATGTAACATGAGCAATTTTTATTTTTTTTAGAAAATACACAATTCTGATGTACATTCAAAAAGTTATTGGATTATGAATACAATAAGCCGGTTGGGAGTCATTTTAAGAGTTTATAATTTTAGCACATTGTATTGCTTCTGTTATTAAAAAAAAATATTATTTCACATTAGACAAAATTGACTCACCTGTACATCGCAAGGGTCTATAGCAGCTGACCCTTCTTAATAGAAGGTGAATCAGAAGACACACGAGAGCAAGAGCTACAACCCCGCTGACGACATAGATAACCATGTTGTTTATAGTAGCAATGTTTTCTCGCCGGGAGTCCGAAACTTATAGTAGAATAAGTAGTAGAATAACAAATGATGACGATAACAATTACAATGACACATTCAACTTTTATGATATTCATAATTATTGTGATTTAATGTGACCTTTTTGCTCAATGAAATATAACATTATAAACATTGCTATCAGTAGTTGAAACAAATGCATAGAATACAGTTAGTAATATTACCAAAGTACAATACCAATTTTCATTCACAAATTATAACACTTACCCACGGATTGAGGGTTAACAACGATTGATTTGTTATCACTTCCAAGTCCATTCCATGCTATGCACGTATATATGTTCGACTCTTGTTTATAAGATAAATGAATTTTATGCTGTAAATGAGTGTTTTGGCTCAATAGAACTGTCTCTTCTTTAATTAACGTCATTATTGGAGGTGGGTTTCCGTTTCCATGACAATTGAATCGTATGTAGCGTAAACCATCTGACGTCAGATTCCACGCATGTGAACGTATTTCCTCTATTGTAATGTCGTATTGAAGTATTGTGGCAGGGTCTAAAAAACGAATATGTTTCCTGCTTTTGTAGAGCTCACATGATATAGAAACATAATTGTTAAAGTGTGTTCTTCAAGTACAGAATGTATAAAAAATAAATGTAGATTTTTAAATCGTTACATACACTCAGTTGCAAATTGTACTGTTTCATTTGATAGTCCTTTAAATTCACACTATGTTTGAACTGTTTAAACTTTTCGATTCATATCTTGGGCATATGTTTGGGTACTTTTTTCTAACGTTTCCTTTTATTTCTTAAAGATGTGAACACATTATGAATAAGGTTTGCAAAAACAAACTGACAGAGTAGTCATTATTCTCACAAGATGCTATTCCATTTGTACAGTCTTTTGTGTAGATATTAGGAAATATGATAAAGTCCAGAAACACTACCAAACAATATCATTACCCTCCGTAAGCATTTTGTTTCAAGCTTGTAAACTATTGAGAAAAGTGCATAAAATACAGGACAAAACGTGCAAAGATGTACAGCATGACAATATAAATACATAATTAAATATGTGAATAAAGAAGTAATAATAAATGAATAATTAATTTAATAATTATTTAAATAAGTATATCAATTATATTATACTTGTATAACTTACAAAGGATTTCCACTTTGAAAAGACCAGTCGCATAATCAGCAAATTTCCGTGCACCTAAATCATTTTGACTGACAAACTCACACAGAGTTATATTAATTTCCGATCTGGACGTTGTTGTTATTAATGGACATGTTGAAACTGTTTCTACTTTCACTGTGATGTTCGGGTTACCATGCCTGTATTGACATGTCTCGCTTAATGATTTATTATCAACAAGGATGGACGTTTCGCATACTTCAAACGGATCTATAAGTAAAAGAAATATAAGAAAAACTACTCTACTTTTAAAGTTCAATATGTTAACTAACGAGAATTATTAAAAATGTTTTATAGGTGCAAAATACCAGATCAGGTCTTGCTTGACATAACAGTTATCTCCGCGCAGAATTGACATATCCATGCGCTACTTCACACCGCGTGATGATGGTCAACACAAATATTGGTGTGAGCGCATACTATTTAAATCTCTTTTATTTTTGTTGCGGACATTTTTTTATACAAAATACTTAACATAATTTTATCACAAGGAAAATGTGTCTGATAAGTATTACATAAGCACATTAGTTACAGCTTACAAACAAGACTTTCTTGCAAGACTGAAAAGATTTTACGTGTGAATACAGTGGCTATCGTTTAACCGTATGGAGATGTAACTATCACTTTTTTCATTATTTTCTTACATAAAATGCTGATGGCCCATTCTTTCTCCGCTGGTTCTTCAACTTTACATGTCTCTATTGAACCATCGTCTTCGCTTTTAAATGAGTCTATCAACATCGAAATGTTATCTCTATAATATTTCTTTATTTCAAACAGATCACGATTCTTTTCGACTACCCTATTGACCATGTTTGTGGAATTACAGTTCATGTATTGATATACATCTGCTGTAGTAGGACTCCTTGCGGTAGAAGTACTTGTGCTTACTGCAAAATTGAAGGCAGAATGGTACTGAAAATTCTTAGTATACTAAAAAGTATAATGCTGATTATAATGTTGAAGAGTTCGTTAAATTATTTTAGCTAATAATGAAACATAATTGCATTACGATTACAGATGAATTCAAAAAATAAAAGCGCCTGACAAAAATACACATTTCCGTATGATAATATTCTGGTGTTACATAAGTCTGATATGAATCAGGAAAATTAATGCATACCGTTATCACATATGTCCACAAAATTGCTGAAGGTCAATACGCCATCTATCACGGCCGCACATCTCCATGTCTGGCAGCCTGTGTTCGAATGGTCAACAGTAATATTGCATAATGTGCTCGCTACACCCCTGCAGCCACACCTCAAATGTATATGCAGCTTTTCCGGGTTAAGGCGACAAACACTTCCATTGTTCCAGATTTCCACTACTAGTCTTTCACTTTCGTAAAAATAAATTGTCCCAATATAAAATTGAGACGAACTGCAAACAACCTCGTTGACTGTCTTGGACTGGTGCTTTTCTAATTGTATCCATGGTGATCGAACTAAATAAAATAAAATCACGCGTTCGCTGTTGTACGTGTCTTTCTAATATAAATGAATGGTATATTTACTTTTTATTTTGTGTAATTAGAAGAATGAATCGCGAATGAATTTTATGTAAACAACTTACCAATACTGTGTTGAAATTTGATAAAACATAAAAATAATAAACTGATTACGAACACAAATTTCAAATGCATTTTCGTGACAAAATGTATTTGTTTAGATATTTGAACATTAAAAAAAGTAAAACCAGATGAGGTAAACGCATTTATAAGACGCCTATGAGATAACTTTCTCGAACGAATATGTTTCTAGATTAGACGCTAGGCATAGGCAACCTTAAACAATCACTGATTCTAATGGGAACAATGAAAGCAGATGACTTTATTTCCGTATGAACATTATGATCAATCCACAATTATAAATTCATTAAGTTTCAATAAACCACAACACACGCGCACTCATTCAGTAAATACAATAGTCAATACATGAAGGCAGTACGAACAATCCCGTTCGGAAGTCTTTCAACTGAAAGAAAAAGATAACTTGATTCAAGAATGTTGAACGGTTTATTCAAGATTTTGTTTAGAAAGATGTCATTTCAAAACAATGAGACACCCTCCTTAAAAGGGCCTATTCACGTTTTGGAAAATTGACAAAATAAAAAAAAATGTTTCAGATTCGCAAGTTATCGTTGTGGTTATTATATTTGTGAGGAAACAGTAATACTGAACATTTACCACGCTATTAAATATCCATTATATGCATCATTGACGATTTAAGAACCTGAAAATTATAAAGCGTTGCAACGCGAAACGATTGAATAATTTGGAGAGTTCTGTTGTTGTCGTAATATTTTGTTATACTACGAGGATTGCTTATGTAAAGTATAAAATACATCACTGATTGTATGCGCACAATGGTCTAAGCGATAGACTTTCACTCCAGGGGTCAGTGGTTCGAGCCAAGTTGAGGGTTACTTTTTTTCTTTCTTTAATTTTATTCTTTTTTTTTACTGGAGCTTTTTAGATCAAATGTTTATATTTATCAATACATAGCATTAATTTAATAATGACAAACTTCAAAACATGCCAAAAACTATGAAAAGGTCTTTTTAAGTGTTGACAGTTTTCAACTATTTCCGTTTGTATTTTAAATGTAATGCATGGGGACAAAAGCTATGTATAAAGTGCATAGTCATTGACTGATTATAACTGGTATAAACCCCAAATATTTTTCATCGACCGTTTCAAGGCGGTGATCCAAGTTTTAATCATTCTATGTGTATAGTTTGAGTTCTGTTGGAATTGAATTTAAGCTAAATTGTTTGCTATATTATCTAGACGCAAGAAGGCAGCCTAGAAAGTATATTTGTACTTACTGAGTTACCATACCGTAGCTTGTGCAAATTACTATAATGTTTATATTATCATTATCATGTTGGTGGAACCATTCCCACACCATTCTTTATGTGAGTGTAGAACGTAGCGTTCCAATTATGGCGCCAGACCAGTCTTACTCATCTTTAGTTGTAGTGAAATGTTGAAATGTGTTTATGAATTTCTCCGTTTAAGAAAGAACAACTATAAAATGCTAGTCGATTGTATCAATAATAACAGCAGCAAAAGAACTAGTCATATACCCATCGCAATGCTCAAAGAGACCGCATATTATGATAAGCTTCATGTGAAGCGCAACGCCACCCTAGATTAGATATAAAAAAAGGCCTACAGAAAACAATAATAAAATACCATTCGGACAAAAACCCCGATGACCAAAAAATGAAATTTTAATTGTGAACATGATCTGCGGTTTAGTACAATCCTGTTTCTCCGATAAAAAAAAATGTTCTTTTTTGCAATTTAAAAATTGTCAAAATAAGCACAAGTACATTCACTGATTAATTGTCAAATGAGCTTTTCCATATGCAAAATTTGCTTGGTGACTTGAATGGACTAACCAACGATTTGTTTTTCATTCTTTATGAAGTACTGGTAAACGGTACTTACCCAATCAATCAAAAATGTTTAAATTCCCAATGAGCGTCAGAACATTTATAAAAATGAAGAAAAGTGATGCACAAAAATTGAACTCTCGGCGAGGGAACAAATTAAATCGATTGGTTTTGTGTAATTTGGCGCTCAATTAATTATAAATTTATATCACAGCATACAGCAGTCGCACTGTCTGTCTGTCAGTCCGGCATTCCGTTTTCCGTACATATTTGGTGTGTGATTCTTCCTACATGACTAACATATTAAGTTTGAGTTTCGTTCGCGGCCATTGATCTTTGGTGAAGTTATGGGGCTTTGACTTAGTTTTCTCTATAATCACCGTTTTCCGGAGGTTTTATACGAAACGCTTTCAGATATTTAGCTGATTTTTGGAGTCTACCTACATGACTTACAGATAAAGCATGAGTTTCGTTCCGGTCCATGGATTTTCGATTAAGTTACGTGCTTTGGAATTTTCCTTAAAATAACACTTTCGTTTTAACTATCTATGCATGTATATTGAAATCTATTTGTTAGTGATTATGAGTAATAAATATAGATCTATAGCTTTTATTACATAAATCTTATGTGTTTCTATGTTTCTTCAAACGTATAAAACTCCGTTATAGTCGAACCAAATGCTGGATTTAATGATGTTGTTTTTAAGACCTAATGACGCAGTTTTATTTTACCGGTACCCGCGAAATATGATACATGTTAAGCATTTATTATAAAAAATGTATAGGTATTAAGGACTTTATTATCATGATTAAACTGTCTATTATCTATACTGTATTAAGTTTCTGTCCATATATTTGGAAAAATTTCAATTCAATTTTTACAATTTGCTAAATATCTAATTAAAGCAACAGCTCAGTACTTTGGCGGTACATTACTCCACGAAATGACTACCAAGAGAAGACATGGAGGTAAAATGGACAGAAACACAGTTTAACATAAATTGTGTTTGATTATCAGACATCTGCCATATGTGGTTTATGAAACTATATCGTTATTAAGTAATTGTCCGGACAATATCTGATCATAATGAGATAATCGCTTGGTGCTGAACAAAGCGGAAATAAAACACCGAGGTGAAACTGCTTAAACAAAGTGTGTCAACATTGTTGCGAATAATTAAATGAAAATTGAATAAATAAGAAAACTTATTAAATGTTTTAGCTTGTTATTGTTCCTTACATATACTGGTTCAGTTAACCAGCTCTCTCTTTTCGTGGGTTAGATGGTTTTAATGAATCAGAAATTGGGAGAGAACTGCAGTAGAAAGGTTTTCATGAGAAATCGGGACACATAGTCCAACCCTCTACCAATTCAGCTACCAAATTAAAACATCACTCAGCATAATGTTAGAATGTTTTACAATCCTCTGGTTGCTTTATTTCAGGTATATTAATTACCATTCCTAAACAGCCTTCGTAGTACTACATCAAAAGCTCGCATAGACGTGTGTATATATATATGTATAAATATATAACTTTTTATGAATTCATTTTTCATGGATTTTATCGCACAAATTCGATCTTAAACGCGCTACATAATGTCAATTAAAGATGTCGGCCAATAAAACAACATGCCACAATGACAACTGGAATCAATTGTGTGACAATAAACAAATTAATAAAGCAACGAACGAGCACCTTTGTTGTTAAAGACATGGGTTAAGTTTCGATTAGTGGTACCATTCGTATGATTAAGTCGTACAAATTTAACTTGAGATCGGGGCGGGTAGGGGCGTTTAGCGTAGTCGTAAATGGCACGTTTATTAAAAACTATTTAAGGCACTCGATTGAGACTCTGGTCTGATTATTTGATGTTCTGTAAACCAACTTGCAAAACTGACTGCTCGTGTAAACATTTGCATAGAAATATAAATTGTCACTTTAGTTGAACTAATGATCAGTTAGCGTCGTATTTGCTCAAGCAAAGTCTATCAGTCTTATAGTCGAACTTATTTACGTAATCAACAATTGCACCACAACCGTTTAAGCGAGTTTTAATTAAGAGCTTATTATTTAACAAATTTAGTTACAAACCAACACTCGTTAAGTCATTAAAATCATTAGATATATATTTTTTAAAGTTTCTTACAGTTAAAGAAAACGGTGACGTAAAAAACGGACTAAACGCCAGTTCTCAATAAATGGAAAACAGGTTTTGAAAATTTATATCACGCAGTAGATAAAGCAGCAACCCAAAATAATGTTAACCCATATCGCCATGTAGACTCTCATTAAAGCGACATTTTAAATAATTGAATTTCTATCTAAGACGTAAAACAAGCCGTACAGTCTCTAAACAAAAATAAAGCTCGTGGGGTTGACGGACTTCCGGCGAAATTGTTATGTTCGGAAATCGCATCGAGTAAAGCATATGAAAACAAATGAACGTCGGTTAGTATGATAACAATTAAGTGCATACGGAGTAAACGGCAAAGTGATGAAAACGCTAAAATCCCTGTATTTCAATGTACAATACTCTGTTAAAGTGAATCACTAAAGAACTGACACTTTCTATGTAAAATCTGGTCTAAAACAAGGGTGTTTGCTCTCTACGCTAGCCTTTGACTTGTACATAAAAATGACGTAAGTCACAGCTTCAACGCCAGTAACGTTGGAATAGATATCGACGACAAACTGATTAACCACATCTTCTATGCCGATGACCTTGTTCTTATTGCTGAAAGCGAAAAACAATCTTCAAAAATTACTAGGTATCTTAAGTACATGGTGCAAGATAAATAACATGACGATAAATACTAAGAAAACTAAAATGATGCACTTCCGTTGACAAACGCAGAACGCTCAAACGCCGTCTTCACTTGCTGTTAGTCAAATATTGAGTACACAGACCATTACAGGTATCTGGGACTCGTACTGACATAACATTTAGACTTTAATATTACCGCTTAATTTGTAGCTAACTCAGCAACACGTGCTCTGGGGTTACTCATTTCCAAAGATAAAGCGTTCTGAGGGACGCCGTTTGATGTCTTCAACAAGCTCTACGATACAATAGTATGGCCGATCATCAGCTACGGCGCCGCCATATGGGGAGATAAGGAATTCTCCTGCATCAACGCTGTACAGCACCGCGCAGGAAGATACTTCCTTGGCGTCGGCAGTTGCCTCCGATCGACCGTCCGTGGAAGTGCATAATGGGACACTACTTCCGCTGTGTGCAAATGGACCGCACGCGTCTGAACAAACATGTTTTCGTTTAGTCTCATCGTAACCGCATACGTTTCAAAATATTTACTTAGACCTAGAAAATAAATTGGCATCAAATAACATCGAAACAACCGGAATAACATCCGGAAAACATGCGTTAACTACGGTGGCATAGAGGTGACATTCACGTCTCTTTTTTTAAATTGCTCTCCTCTTTTTTCTATCTCGTGGCCACGAGTTACCTATGTCGTGGCCACGAGATAGAAAAAAGAGGAGTGCAAAACTAAATAAAAGCGGTGTGCAATTAAAAAAAGAGCGGTGCAGTAAATAAAGGCAGAGTGCATTATACAAAAGAGGAGAGAATTTTCGCTATCTCGAGATCCCGAGTTAGTCAGCCAATCAAATTTTGCGTAACATGTGTAAATATTCTGTACGCATATATATAGCTGGTCAAGGCAGGCAAGGCTCTGATATAACATAACATACTACGATTAGAACTACTATTACTACTACTACTACTGCTGCTGTTGTTGTTGTTGCTGCTGTTACTACTACTACTTCTACTTCTACTACTACTACTACTACTACTACTACTACTACTACTTCTACTACTACTACTACTACTACTACTACTACTACTACTACTACTACTGCTACTACTACTGCTACTACTACTACTACTACTACTACTACTACTACTACTACTACTACTACTACTACTACTACTACTACTACTACTACTACTACGACAACTACTAATACAACTTCTACGACTACCAGTGGCTGACCGCGGCGCAAAATTGTTTGTCTAAAGCCCGTCCTGACAACACCGGTGGCTGTCCGGTTTGTGCACTATCTCCACGCAGAGGTGTCGTTCTTTGCTCTCACATACAATCTCTGCAATCACAATAAAATCCTACCAGATTTGGTAGGATTTTACTTTATCGGTTTAAGTATTATATTATGAAATGTAGTATCATTTATTTTCTTTTACAATTTGAATATAGTGTATAAGATTAGGTAAATAAAAAATACCTTAATTAAAAAAAAAGTAAAAATAACAACGGTAAAATTAATGTGCCACGTGGCTAGGCTATCATCACGTGGTTGGTTATGAAGGCAGGGATTTGATTCATCTATGCTTGTTCCCGTCAAATCTCTGCGCGGAGGTTGGTTAGTGCAGTGATTGGTACACGCACTACTCACCTTGGCGACCCGGGTGCAATCCACGTTCCCGGAAGCGAGTGAGTTTGTTTAGTGGTCACCGAACCGGACAAGTGGGATTTCCGGTGGATACTCCGACGTCTCCCTCAACATAAAAGCGTTACAAAACTGAAAATGTTTCGGTAACAACTTTATACTCAGTAAATAAAAATTGCAGCTATGATTCAAAATTGTAACAACTTTATTGAGTCTAGTAAGTAAATTAGGTACGCGTGCGGGGACACACTAAAGATCTACTCATAATGCAGCCTCAGGTTGGGAAAGGCCTCATTGACTTCGAAATCCAATTTCACTCGGCCACAGAGTTAGGTCTATGATAAGTTGGTCTATTGAAAGATATAAGTTGATTGGTCTATACTTTAATCGGCATTGCATACACCCTCCCGGAAACGAAAAAACGGCCCACATTTTAAACGGCCTCAAGTAAGGACGAACACCAAAGCCACTTAAAAAAGCTGCATTTGACACAAATAATAATGACATTCGATAAAGGTACAATTCTGTATATCTACTAAGAAAAAAATGTTTATACATTCTTAGTTAAGAATCATGTTATGATTTATTAGCCTGTTTTTGTTTGGTTCATTTTATGTTGCCGTCACAACTTTAGGTATTTATATATTCATATGTTAAAGTGATACATACCAACAATGGCCGCAGTTGTTCATATGACTACATAGTAATGAGATCCGTGCCCACATGTTTTTTTCTGACTTTTACTCTTTTTCTTTTAAACTCCTAAATTTGTGTAATATTAAAGTTGATTAGCACAATGAATAGTAAAGTGAATTTTGGTTAATTTTATAATTTACATTTCAGTAGCCTGCAGGCCCGTACCCAGGCACTGGGCCCAGGGCCCCCCCCCCCAGCTGGCTGTCGAGTAATGATTTTTTAATAATGGGCCTACTGCAAATTTTCTCACATGAATGGGCCCACAGTACACTTCCCTGATACACAAGGGGATTAGCGCTAATTTACTCGCCAGTGGAGATAAGCCCCTAGGCATTATTTTCTTATCACCTTGTACACACATCCCCGATCTGTCAATTACCTATTGTGCTCAATGCTTCATCTTTTGATGGTGGGTGTAACACGTCTTTTGATTGGACAAGGAAAGAGAAACAGCGAATGGATGGAACTGATACAGAAGTTCGTAGGTCTGAACGATAATAGTGTTTTCTCTTTTGAATTCAAACCTCCTCTAGAATCATAGCTTATTAAACATTTCTGTGAAAACTGTGTTGTAGATGATGAACATTTTATAATGAATTTACTTTGAAATTTTATATAGAGGAGGTTTGATTTCAAAGAGAATATACTAGTAGGTTATATGTCAGTTACTGACATATAATCATAGTAGTATTTTCTCTCTGAAATCAAACCTCCTCTACAGTCATACTTTATGTCACATTTCATAATAAAGGTTTTTTTAGTTTCAAAGGCTGCTTTTACTTCTTTATGAAGTGTAACTTCTTTATAAAGTGTAATACATTTCTGAAATCTAAAGCTTTATACATGTGTGTGAATTTCACACCAAGGGGTCGTTGATAAAGCATGTCACGCTTTTTTTACAATTTTTACCCCGGCATGTCACAAACTGTTACAAAATCTTGGACCCCCTCCCCTAAGGGACGTCACAAACTCACACTTTCGAACATTTTTTTAAAAGTAAAACTTAATTTAAATTTAATCTTAAACTAAATTCACTATTAAACCGTATTAAAATTTCACTTACCGGTAAAAGAACTATCACATCACAGTCTTTTATAACTGTAGGGTTGTTACGATGAGCAGTATGAATATTTATCCACGTGTTAACGTCTAATAAAAACGAAATTATAATTAAGATTTTCTTCAACCCTTTACTAACTAAATATGGAACAGTCCAATTATTTCGTCATTGAAATCTGTGTGGAGGTTGTGCCTATTGAATAAGCCGGCTCAGCCAAGTTGCCTATAAAACATTCGAACAACAGAATCAGGAAATACGCAATTCGTCTTATTTTGACATAAAACTAATTCAAATGTTTCACAAATTTTTGAAAATTATTTTAAAATTCTACTAAAGAAATAATAAATAAATTATACAATTTTTTTAAAATAAATGTGTGACATCACACATGGCCTGACCCCCTCCCCCATGTCACAAACTGTCACTTTCTTACTCACCCTCCCCCCACCTGGAGCGTGACATACTTTATGGACGGCCCGTAATGGTTAAAGCTTTAGACTTCAGAAAGGTGCTGATTTACTTGTTATATATCCATAAATTTATAACACAACATATGTTTCTATATGCATTAAAATTTACCTTGAACAGTGCCTAATAAAAAAAATCTATTCCGGAGGGGCAACCCCTCCCGCACCCTCCCCGTTTGGGCCCCCCAGTCAACATTTCCTGGGTACGGCCCTGGTAGGAATACAGAAAAAAGTCAACTTAAATGCTGTTTTTTATTCAAGGAACGGAAATATTTGTATTCCGATCTATTTTTTTTTTTAAAGGTAAATTAATTTTTATTTATAAAATGTTTTGATTTCAAAAGTTAGCGAAATATGCTTCTGTTTGAACGTATGTTTTATTTGGGCGAACAACTCATGAGATGTAGGTAAACGAAGTATTCAAATAATGTTTATAATGCCGATATAAAAGACCGACATTTACTTATTTTACATAGTAGTCAACAACCTCACTGATTGTGCGCTATCCGCCATGGCTGATGGAGGAGTCTGTTTACATGATGGTCGAAGAATAAACCGACAACAAGCAAATGGTGATGAAAGTAAGTCAATTGCACAGCAAGATTGACTAGTGCACGCATGTACATACTGTCGGAATATATTTGAACTACGCATAGATAGTATAGTTATTTGTATTCGTATAATGTGTTGTTGCGATTGCTATTTTAGTGCCGATAATTGATTTAAAGTTTGAGAGGCTGATATCAAGATTTGAACGTGGCATTCGTCGTCAATGGGATAGACTTTTGATACTAGATTGTTTTCATGAAAATTACCAGCGCACAACCACAGTGGAGATATTACGACAAGGTAAGCTAAAATGACGTAGAATTAGTTAAAATCCAAAAATTTACATCAGTTAGTTCAACATACTTAATTACCGCAATAAAATCGGAACACTTTGTTACACTGCATTGAAAGTAAATGTATTGCAGAAAAATAATGTTATTTTGTATAACTAAAATTATATTGTATTCATATTTTTATTAGATTGTTCAGCGTCAGGAACTTTTTATCAAATCTCTTCATTAATAAGATATAACTTAAAAACTTATCTTATATCTCAACCAATAAAAGACAACCACTTTGTCATTTTATATTTTCTTTAATGAGTTTGTTTCTTGTACAAAATGGACGCCGTCGTTAACGCAATTCACAAAATACATTTTAATATTCATTTTAATTTATGACATTGAGAATTATCTTTTGATTGTATATAGAGCACGACGTGCTTATAAAATTCATGCATGCTGAATTCAAAAGCTTGGCCTCTGTCCTTCGAAAAACAGAAGACAGACATCAACTACGCATCGAACTTGATACTGAATTATATCATTTGACAACAGGTATGTATAACCTATTGACAATATGAATGTCAAACGTGCACATGTGGAGCTTTTGTAGTCGCCGTGTGTTTTGCGCTGTGCATCTTCAACATTTGCCTTGTTAACCCTCTAGAGGGTACAATTTTTGCCAATCTTCATTAAACTTCGTCAGATCAGAAAATGTCTTGTTGTGATATCTCGGCCGAGTTCAAAAATAGTTCCAGTCTTTTGAAAAACATGGCCGCAAGGGGGCGGGACAGTTTTCTAAATATGTTACTAGTATTATTGAAAACTTGTCTAAAACTCACATTAATAGGCCCAACATAATGAAAGATTATTTTCTTATTATATCTAAATCTGTTGAAAAACAAGGCAGCATGTGGGTAGGACAGTTTTGCGTAAATGGTTATATATTGAAACATTTTAAACACTCTAGGCATCGCTTTTTGCCAAATCTTTGTGTAACTTTCTCGGGATATCTTTTCTCATTACATATCAATTGAGTTCGAAAATTGTTCTGGTCTGTTGAAAAATATAGCCGCTATGGGATGTGTTAGTTAAGCATGTTACTTAGACTTTGTCCGCAGGATACATGGAAAACTGTAAGATAAACCAACTCTAAACGTTCTACGTAGGTAGATTTCATAAAGATTTTTCAAATCTGAAAGTGGACGTAACATATTCCCTTTTGAAACCACACTGCACTTCGGTTTCGTATATTTGTTTTGAATTGTGGCGATCTAAAAAATTATTAATTCTAACACGGCACGTGCCAAATTTTATATAAACAAAGAAGAAAATCGTCTTTGGGTTATTTTGCAATAATTATGGGCGGAGCTTATACACTGAAAGCATGCGCTGTAACTAAATAAAACATGCCGATACATTTCCCACCTTCGTAAAAATCCGGTATTTTATGAATGAACGTTATTGAGGGCGGAGATCGACAGAACAGCCGAAAGTTATTTCTATGGGCGGAACTTCACATAAAATAGTACACACAAAAATAAGATACATTGTATAAGTCTTTAATAAAAACCGTGTTAAAAACGAAATAATTCGTGTACGATATAATTTTTTGTCGAATAACCCACGGCCGGAAGTTTAGATGCGTGGTTTCGCACTCGTGATTTAATCCCTACGCATCTAAACTTTCGGCCGTGGGTTATTCGACAACAAACTATAACGTAAACGAAATACAACCAGTTTGGTACAAAAACGATAAATGATTTTCGTAGACCTAAATGCCACATTGACATGTAACCGATCGCCTCTCAAACTGCATCGCCGAGTTTGACATGCATAGTTGTGCCGTTTAATGTGTTGTTTCCGTTTCAGTGACGTGGTCATCTTTAGTTTTGTGTGTGTTGTTGTAATTGTTGTTTTATTAAAATACACACAATACATACGCACATAATTTTCTATTGAATGTGATCTTTGTGTTATTTTACAAATTTTATACCGCTCGAATTAATATATGTGCTTTATTCAATTCTTTCAATTTAAAATAGAGTTACGCTATTCACGTTTAGGCATGTTATGTTTTCAGCTGCTCATTTGCTGTTGAAAATGGAAGCTATAAGGGACCGTTTAAGTAGGAAAATGCATGAGATGACTATTGGGATACACTAGTCAAAGGTAAATAGTTACAATTACTTAAACATAATCCTACATTTCATAAGGCGCACATTTATCATATTACAGCACAGTTCATACAATAGTTATTAGATTGAAGACGAATCCCCCCCCCCCCCCCCACACACACACCGCCAATTAGTTTTCAAATTTCAAATTAAAAACAGTTATGATCTATTTTTAAGAATTAAAAGACATTGTAACATTCTTTTGCACGTTTTCCTTAGTAGTTCCAGGATTTTCAGGCTCGCAAACTATAGCACTGTTGGCCAAATATCACTTGTCAAATATATCCTGAATCTTTATTATCTAGTCGCAGTAATGCATCGAATGGTTGCACTTGTTTCGCGATGTAAAGAGCTCAGCCATTTATGTTTTTGACATTTTTAAATCCTCTAAAAGAAATGTAAAGGTAAGCATTTTATTTTTCACATATACATGCATTCACGTCCTCTTTATTTATAAATATATGTTAAGGGCATACGATGTTGGAATTACTACTATATATAATCACCACTTAAATATTATTATTGGACCCAAGTCTATTCTCTATTGATAAGTCTGGGTATGATTAAGTGGATTAGCATCTGATGGTTACTATCTGTGTTTTCTTCAGATTGTTCCACAACGCAGACCGATGATATTTTGAAGGTGTTACAGATGACCAGTCCTCACAGACCCGTGTCGCTAATGTGAAGTGAATGTATTTCAAATGCTCGTAAACCTTCAGAATATTAATTACAGTGTATGCCGTCAAGCTGTCGAGCTCGTCTGCACGTCTTTGTAATCAGGTCAGGTTAATAGTGTAAACTGATATCATACGCGATTATTTCCTTTTACAAATTGAGAATAGTGGTCATATTTTGTCAATATTTGTGCACTTTTTCGTTAGTCAACAGACTGATTAGCATAAATGGAGTGTGACCATTTTTTTCATGCAAATAAACCAAGTACTATCAAAAATGGTTCATCTATATAAGGCTTGACAATCAAATTGATCACAAAAGCATGATCTACGTCTTAGTTTGTACGTTGTTTAATGCTGTTGACCACTTTTTTATGTTTTTTTTCTCTTTCTAATTTTTTTTTAATATTGCATTTTATTCAATCGTGAATATGTTTCATTTTATATTCGATATGCTTTTTATCCGTGTATAACTTATACAAAGATTTGAACGTGTCTTAATTTGTTACATTTACACGTTTAAAACCTGGACGGTATTGTGTTTATGAAACTCTGATGATGATTATATCATTGATGTTATAAAACACAATGAAATGTTCTGTTTTCATAATTATGTTATTTCTTCTTTTTGCATTAATGCTGATTGATATTGTAAATATCAATGTTATAAAACATTGATGTTATAAAACACAATGAAATGTTCTGTTTTCATAATTATGTTATTTCTTCTTTTGCATTAATGCTGATTGATATTGTAAAAATATCGATGTTTTTGAGATGTCGTTTTATAAATATAATATTTACATTATTATAAACTTATTTATCAAAATGCCTTTTGCAGTCAGAATATGTGTCACATATTTTTATAACTTGTTAAATGTACACAATACCTATGCGTTTTGTTGTCAGAATATATGCCATATATTTTTATAACGTGTTAAATGTACATAGTACTTATACCAATAAATATAGTACAAAGAATCGACTTTTTATGAAACTATATGAAGCCATAATGTTGCAAATGTTGTTTATATGTGACTTTGTTCATGTTTTCTACATAGCTTATAATTGTTGATAGTATAAATGTATATATTTTGTATATATTTTATTAAAGCATACATAATTTTGTTTTATAATTCCACCGCCGGTTTCACCGTAGAGGACTATATGTTAACCCATTTATACCTAGTGGACTCTCCATCCTTCTAAATTGGATCAATTTATTTCCGAAATTGGGTTGTCAAGTATATTTATTTCTATATTTAGAATATTTCTTACAGAAATTCCTTTAACCAAACAGCGCAGACCCAGATGAGACGCCGCATCATGCGGCGTGTCATCTGGGTCTACGCTGTTTGCCAAGGCCTTTTTTTCTAGACGCTAGGCATAAATGGGTTAATAATCCGACCGTCATGTAAGTCTGTCCGGCCGTCCATACGTCCGTTTGTAAAACTGGATCCTGATTTTCTCAATTACTGAAGATACTTGGGTGAAACTTGATATACTTACAAAGGGCAATGTTACGATTATTCACGACCTCTTGTTGCAGCAGAGCACATTCAGTTGTACATTTTCTGTTTGTTTATTCAGCTTATATTTTCTGTTTGTTTGGGCGTCATTTCCTTCCTTTATTCATAAGTATGTCCATATACGAAAAGTATATATTAATAAACTTCCAATGATTTTTACTAGATGTCAAATGTCATTTTACTGTCACTAAAATAGAACACATTTTAATATTATAACTACTCAACAAATACAAAAGCTATTATCAGGAACCTGGTTTACAAAATTGACTGTTATTTTCTTTTGTTTATTTGTCAATACTTTTTTCTGGTCAACCATCCGTCCTATTCATAAATGATGAGATGATTATGCATGACACTTCATTTCTGCTGATGTAAAATGTCAGGTGACTATTACTTAATATAAAATAACGCAAAATAATAAAATCCATAGAACCATGAGATATTTTCATAAATCTCCCCCTACATGTGATTCAAGTAGGGCACGTTTAAGTTACTTGCATGTTCAGGCATCATCGCCTACACAAGGGTCAGGAGCCGTGTAGAAACGTTGTAATAAACTGTAAATATGTGATAACAAAGTAAGTGAAATTAAATTAAAGCAAGTTGTTTCGAAAACAATGTATGTGTCAAAATGTATTAATATTTTTAGCTTACCTGAGCACAATGTGCTCATGGTGAACTTTTGTGATCGCCTTTTGTCCGTCGTTCGTCGTGCGGCGTCAAATTTTGCATTGGTAACACTCTAGAGGCCACATTTATTTCCAATCTTCGTGAAATTTTGTCAGAAAATTGGTCTCAATGATATATTGGATGAGTTCGAAAATGGTAACGTATGCTTGAAAAACAAGGCTGCCAAGGGGCGGGGCATTTTTCCTTATATGGTTATATATGGCTATAGTAAAACCTTGTTAACACTCTAGAGGCCACATTAATTGTCCCATCTTCATGAAACTTGGTCAGAAGATTCATCAAATAATATCTTGGACGAGTTCGAAAATGATGCCATATGGTTGAGAAACATAGCCGCCAGGGGGCGAGGCATGTTTCCTTATATGGCTATAGTAAAACCTTGTTAAAAATCTAGAGGCTACATTTATTTCCGATCATCATGAAACTTGTTCAGAAGATTTGTCCCAATGATATCTTGGACAAGTTCGAAAATGGTTCCGGTTGTTTAAAAACCTGGCCACCAGGGGGCAGAGAATTTTTCCTTATATGGCTCTATATTGCTTTAGTAAAACCTTGTTAACACTCTAGAGGCCACATTTATTACCGATCTTCGTGAAACTCGGTCAGAACATTTGTCCCGATAATATCTTGGATGAGTTCGAAAATGGTTCCGGTTGGTTGAAAAACATGGGCGCCAAGGGGGCGGGGCATTTTTCCTTCTATAGCTGTAGTAAAACCTTGTTAACACTCAAGAGGCCACATTTATTGTCCGATCACCATGAAACTTGGTCAGAAGATTTGTCCTAGTGATATCTTGGACAGGTTGAAAATGGTTCCGGTTGCTTGAAAAACATGGACACCAGGGGCGGGGCATTTTTCCTTGTATGGCTATATATGGCTTTAGTAAAACTCTAGAGGCCACATTTATTGTTCGATCTTCATGAAATTTGGTCAGAAGATTCATTCTACTTATATCTTGAACGATTTTGAAAATGGTTCGTGTTGGTTGAAAAACATGTACACCAGGGGGCGGAGCATTTTTCCTTATATGGCTATAGTAAAACCTCGTTAACGCTCTAGATGCCACATTTATTGTCCGACCATCTTGAAACTTGGTCAGAAGATTTGTCACGATGATATCTTAGATGAGTTGAAAAACAGTTAGTTACGGTTGGTTGAAAAACATGGGCACCAGTGGAGCGGCGCATTTTTCCTTATATGGCTATATGGTTATAGTAAAACCTTGTTAACACTCTAGAGGCCACATTTATTGTCTGATTTTCATGAAACCTGGTCAAAAGAATTGTCCCAATAATATCTTGAGCGAGTTGAAAAATTGTTCCAGTTTGTTGAAAAACATGGCTACCAGGGGGCGGGGCATTTTTACTTATTCGGTTATTGTAAAAATTTGTTAACAATCTTTAAGTCACATTTTTTGTTTTTTCCAATCTTCATGAAACTTGGTCAGAATATTTGTTTTAATGATATTTTGGATGTGTACGAAAATGTATTCAGTCTGTTGAAAAACGTTGCCGCCAGGGTGTTCACTAATCATGAAAGTTGGTTTGAACATTTTTTTCTAATGGCATGTTGGGCTGCACAGAACAGGTCAGTTCATCTGAATCGCAGTAGAGCGACTTTGGGCCTTTCAGACCCTCTTGGTTATTTATATTTATCACTACATAAAGGCTTACACGATGACATATTTTATTTTGTTAACATAGAAAGCGATAAGATTTTTTTTTAATAATCAACCACTATTTTGTTTCGCTGATTAACCAGATAAACTATGAAAAGTTGGAGTCTGCGAAATTGACCGCAGTGATATGAGTGAAATACTGTTAAAAACGTAAAATCTAACTAAACTTAACAAAATTAGTCCAACGCAGGTCAATGAATATTATGATAATAAATGGTAAAAAATCTTAATGTTGCAGTGGAAAAAGGGAATGGATTTAATTATGAAACCTCACAAGTAAACATATGAATGGCAATATGAATTTTCATTGAAAAGGGTTTTCATCAGACCGGTAGGGGACTTTTGTTTTGCATGCGATACTGTTAGCGCCTTATTATCATAAATTATATCTGAGTATTATTGTATAAGTGTACATGATTTAAGTTTCACGGTAAATTCATTATGCAACACGTACCGATTTTTCATTGATAACTTTGCTTTGATTATACAAACTTTAATTTACCATGTTTTTGACTGTTAATTGTTTCAAATGTTGGCATAATGGTGATTACTTGACCCTTGGCCCTGATGCAACATGTACTGGGACAGGGATATCAAGATCTTGTACAAAACCCCTCAAACAAACTACAGGAAGGTATCATACATTTAATTTATATATACCGGTATGTATACGTTAAAGTCAATAACGCTTTTGAGTGCTACGTGTACACTTTGTGTTCCAGCTATGGGATATACCAGTTGTATACATTTGTTATGGGTATTTAAATATTCGCGTGTATAGAATCAAATTTACGAATAGCCCCGTGATTGTTATTTATAATTAGAATTTGTTGTCATATATAATACACGCACTATTTGTATTAATATTTCAATTTTTCGCATATAAGAAAAAAAGAACGTTTTATTAAAAGCCATATAACAATCAAAATAATCGACTATTTTGTAAAATATTTCGAAAAAATAAAGTTAACAAAAAACATCAGTGTTCCTTATAGCAATATCCAAAATGATTTCTGGTAACATAGATTTTGCGAGATACAAATGCTAGTTTTTATTTTTTGTGTGATATATTTCATGTGCATTTCCGCGACGATATCCGAACATTTACGAGCGAACGTGAGCTTGGCTTCGGTTTTAAATACACATTATCAGAAATCACAAGAATTGGAAGCTTGTAAAACAGGCCACAACGAGAACTGGCATTGTAACACATTTCATGGCTTAAGTATTTTTGTACAATTATTTTTCAATAGTTTGAAAAAAGGTAATATTTTCATGTAGTAAGTTTGATGTTTTGCTTATTGTGTTGGAACAAAATATGGATGTAGCACTGAATGATATAATTGAATCAGGTTTCCGTTAGATTTATTAGTGTTATGCAATTTCGGTTTTCTCCACCGAGCTCTTTGCGTGCAATCTTTCAACAAAGCGTCGAAGCTTCTGGAAGGCCATTGAATAAATACATTTTTGTTTATGGTCTTTAGCTTCCTGTCTGGTGATTAATAATCTTTATCTTTTCGCTTTAAATATGCACAGTTAGACGTACATGATACTTATGTCTCGTAAAATCTTTAGGCTTCATTAATGCTTACATATATCTCACTATTTGGTTTACTTTATACAATTACGTTTTAATGGGAATGTTTTGTCTTAATTCAAGTGAGTGCAATTAACTCACAGAAATGACGCGACACGATAATATTCCGTTGCCTGTTACACGCTTACTTTATTCACGTGAAATTAACTCACGACAAGGACGTGGCAATAAAATATTTCGTTGCCTGTTACGCTCATTTTGTTGGCACAATACTCAAGTATTTGCAGTCAAAATCATTTTTGTTGAGTTGAAAAGAAGCGAACTTGTTTGTGATATATGGATTGGACACTAATTTCATTTGTTTCAGCTGTACCGGGGTATCTCTTTACATCATTTTTCACGATTACACTTATGTGTCAGATGCAACAAATCAATCGCCGTGTTCACTCCAAAGTCTTCAGACGTCCGAATATTGTCAATTAAATGTACTTAAATATTAAATATATAGCGCTTATTAAAAAGTCGCATGGGTTTGATTGTGTTATTCTGAAACGTGTAATGGGAACACATGGACCATTTTAATCACTGTTATTTGGAAGTGTGGGGTGAAAAAGTCTTGTTTTACGGAAACATATTTTTAGAGACCCAGTCCCTGTTATTAGTGTACCCTAAGATAACTTTTGAGATCCAGGCTCATATTCTCATCAACGTTAAACTTGTTACCTATCGTACGTGCTTTTACTTTCTATTTCAATATTCTTGAAGTTTCCATTATTTCTATCTAGTGTAATCGGTAACGGGATCTTTATTTACGTACGATACATTAATTTCTTAACAGTTAGTTATTCTGTCCATTACGGTCTTAGTGGATGTTGTATTTGTAGTGTTTCATTTTCAGTTAGTATTAAATGTTACCATTCTTCATTTTATGCAAATTAGCGTTAAGCGCTAATATTCTATAATCCATAATAGATGTAAATAATCAAAGAAGTCGACAGTGTAAACAGTCCATTTTATTCTCTGTAATATCCGAGAAAACACTGTGTTAATTTATTAAACAAGATAAACATTTGCATGCATAAATATCATTTATGATATATATACGTACATATGCAACGATATTGATTCTTAATATATATTAATAAATCACACAGAATATTGTTCAATTTCACTAACAGTTTTCAGGCATTAACATTATTTTGTTAAATCATAAAATAAAGAAATTATTTATTTATGAGAAGACAGTACTATTTGTTTTACTAATATGATACTTATAAAATAGCAATTATCATTAATACACAATATATATTTATTTGGATATTGCGCAGTCAATCAACTTTCCTAAATACTCTACATTGAATGTAGGTGAAACAAATTAAAGTAGTAAACAATAATTTAAGTATGAATATATTTATTTGCAGCAAACAATAATTTAGGTTTGAAAATAAATAAGTATCAACAGCTCACCTGTAATATCCGAGAAAACACTGTGGTGAGTCCCCCGCAGTGTTTTCTTAAATATTCTTCCAGATGCAACTTTCTGAAACCTGATCAGGCTTTTCCTAATACGTTTCTCACGTGATCCTATGTGGCCTCACGTGGTACGCTGATTCACCTACTTTTTTATATTTGTTCGGGTCAAAGTTGTTAACCCTTGGTCATGGAACTTTCCAGAAGTTTCTATTGCTTACGTTTGCGTTCTTGATTTGGTAAACAATTTAGATTGGAATGTGCTATTCTTTGTTAGCTTAGTAAGCTGTTTTCTTATAGTACATCAATATCATAGAGTTTGTAGCTCACCTGGCACAAAAAGTATTCCGGTGTGGTTTTGTGAAAACTGGGCTTATGAACTGCGCAATTCCTTAAGTATTTCTAACAATGTACAATAGTTATTCTAAACAATATGCAATAGTTATTTTAAACAATATGCACTAGTTATTTTAAACAATATGCAATAATTAAAATTTTGTTAATTGAAATTAATTAAAACTTTATTAATTATGATTAATTAAAATTATTAAATAAGTTAAAGTGAAAATTTAAATATTTCAAATATTTCATAAGATTGTGATTTTAATTGGATTACATCTTCCCCTCCTTCTTTTTAATTAGAATTCCTATTCTAATATATGGGCTGTTTAAATTTAACTGCTGTTTAAACAATCCCAGAACATTTAACTGTAAAATATTAAAGCATGCATACATGAATTTACCATATTTAACAACAATCGAAATAGATGTAATATATAGATAATAGGAAAAGAATTCGTAAACACACTAGGCATTAATCGTAAATGAAAATACAACAACTTTAAATATACACTCCTCCTGAAGTGTCTGTAACAAAACAACAAATATAAACAGGGTTTCAAATAAACTATATTAGAGAATTAATACTTAGATCATTATTTGAAACATCAATAAGACAAAGATCAAGTACAATGTAATTGAAATGCACAATAATGACAAAGCAGTCTATATACATGTTAGTATTTGTTGGAAAACAAAAGAATTATCAAGTATTATTTATACAATTGAAAAGTTTGTAAGTTAATGTTTAGCATAGGTGACTTTAATAGTCACATTTAGTTATACATTTTTATGTTTAGTATGTTCATTTGGGTTCCAACATATACTGTTTTATTAGTTTCCAGTTGAAACATTTTACAGTATGAAGACATAATTTACAAATTTTGAATCCGTTTTGTATAGTGTCATAGGAGCAGAAGATATGATGGGGTGTATGGCAACAAGGGGTTCGACTTAAGAATAAATGAGCAAGAGGATCAAGTTTTTTGAATTTTGGACGACAATGTTTCAGCGAAGCATGACAAACTCGACAATATGTGTTGTCAAAATCGATAGGGATCGATTGGCATTTAAGGGATTGTTTGTAAAGGCGAAAATGTTGAGTCATTAAGTTATTGATTTGTTTAAGATCTGCATTTAAGATGTCTGTAATGGAAAAATTGGATAAGGAGGGAGGTAGAAATTTTGATTGAAGAAATCTTTTGTGGGCTATTATGGATATTTGGGATTTTGAACCGAACCTTAAAATAATTGTTTGGCAGATTTGAAAATTTAGGGGGTGGATTTCATAAAGTAGATGGTCGAGCATTTGAAGATAGAGTATATTTATGTCGAAGTAGTCTATAGCAAAAATTAAGCTTGAAAATGAAATGTTAGGATTATTTAACATGTGGGTAAATAGTAATTTTTTAGTGCGTCTATGGATTTTTCTTAATTTGGGAAAAGTATTTAAAAAGTATTTTATGTGATGCAGTTGATGGTGATCTAAAGGGAGGGAAATGTATAAATTACTAGAAGAGTTGCCATTGTATTTAAACAACAACTTGAAATAATTAGAGAACAATATAAAAAAATGAAATGTTAATAACAATATCCATTTTATGAAATTAATGAAATGCAAAACCGACAACAGGGAACCAAAAGTGTAACGATAAAATGATATTATATATACAATAGAGTATCAATAAAAATACAAATTTAAGAACACAATTATGAAATACACACTATATTTATATGAATGATGTATTGTCGTGTGCGCCTGAAATGAGAACAGCGAAAGTATAAAAAAAATTTGAAGTATGTATGTAATGAATAAAATTAAAGTATGTAACGATTGACATCTAATATGAGAAAACATGTAAAATGTAGTATTTAATAATGAAGATTAAATTAAATCATTTCAATAATCTTCAAAGTATGTATAATGGTTAAATGGAAAAAAAAATGAAATATAACATTGAATAATTGACGTCAGAGTTGAAATCCATGCAAAATTTGACATCAAAGTTGTAACATATTCAAATATGATGATGACAAAGTGATAACTAATGCTATTCCACTAATGCTTTTCCATTTTTTTTTTTTTTTTTTTTTTTTTTTTTTTTGCAGTTGAAGTTCGTTTATGTACGTTCCTTAATTCCGTTATGGACCAAGAATAGTTCAGTGTGATAGTTTGTGTTGAGCATTTGTCGGAGTTTGATGTACTGATAAATGCCAATTGACAGAGCAGATGGTATTTCCATTATTATATCCCCTGTAGCGTTCCGAAACGAAATTTCCGTAGTGTTAATGAGCAGTTTTGGAAACAATCCAAAGCGTATGCTGTTTATGTTCAGGGTGACAGGTAAGTCAATGATCCATTCTGATCGACAAGAAACCGAACTGACGATGTTGATATCAATACAATTTAAACCATTTGATACATGTAAAATCAAAAGAGTGCCACGTTGTCGTTTGAATATTTGCAATTTGCGAAGGATTGTTATTAGCAAGAGAACGTGAATCACGGCCAGAAAGACAAGAAAATGTTCATATTTCAGAGACTCATTAAGACTGTTGGTAAATTCCTGAAGTGGTGATAGCGTGGTGGGATTGTCGTATTTAAGATGTTGTGCCGCTGTTGGTTTTATTAGTGTAATTGCAGTTAATAGGATGCGAATTTTTCGTGAAAGAAATATCAACATGAGCGTGTTTCCGATTGTGAGTAATATACCTATGATTGAAATTATATCAAAAGTGGATAAACCTGATTCAATTGAGATTTCACCGTTAAGCATTGCTTCTGTTAGGCTATGGTACACAATTTGGTTTTTCTTTGCTCTTTTCACAAAGGTTTGCATGTCAATTTCTAATTTGTGCGATCGAGTTAATATATCCTGTGTGTTTTGATCCAAGGTTTTAAATACCGGTAATAATACATTTATTGGATCATTGTACGAAATGTTTTTCATCAATTTATCCAAAACCGTATTATTAAAAAATTGTTGGAGTAACGGTAAGTTAATTGGATATATTTGGTCGACAGTAGTATCGTTTGTCAAACATTTTGTGAATTGCTCATAAATACGTTGACTTTTTGAGACTAGTTTACATGCACATGGTACATCGATAATGCAGTACTTACAATCATCTATTGTTTTAGAACGATTTACACATTCCAATTTTAAATTTGATTGCATGTATGCAAGTACCTTAGAACTATTTAAAATTCTTAGCTCTGGTTTCAAGACGTTTCTTACTATCTTATATTCACATATATCTTTCGTTTTTGCATTGTCCCCGTGTTTCAAGAGTTCTACGAAACAATTCGTATTGAAATCGATTTCAAATATAACGTTATGTTTACATAAAATTGTTGAACCTGCTGTCAAACAGTCTCTCAAGAATGATTCATCAAGAAAAGTGAATAATAGGTTTTTCCCATTATAAATTAAATACCTAGGTTTTGATGTGAATTCATTAGCATCTTTGTTTTTTATATCATTGTCAAGAGGAATTGGAAAGAAATTTAATTCATAAATTTCGTTATCCAAACTGTTTGTCAGTGGAAACAATACCATTATGTATATTGAGTTATTGTTGCGTCCATAAATAAATTCAGCATGATTGTAGTAGAATGCCAATTCAGTGCTGACCAATTTATGAGTCGGATAGTTGATTTTTAACGACGAAGCTATTTCTGTTAACGTTTGGGACATTAGTTCGGGGTTTATTATATGAATCGACAATTTACGATTGCCCAGTGATTCAATTCCTATGGCTAGCCTATCAAACTGTGACCTTATTTTGATCATTTTATCATTTACATCTAGTATTAATTTTTCAGCAGTTGTATGTTTATTTGACATAGATTCCATTTCGTCCACAATTTTATGCCTGACTGCTGAAGCATTCGCAACGAATTCATCGAATAATTTCATATGCTCGTGAACATTAGTTGCAAATGATGCCATTTCGCCGAATTCGTGCGTAAATGTGGTTGTTAAGAGATTAACTCTTTGTGCCAATTTATTTGCATGATCGCGTAATCGATTAAGTTGTGACGTTGTTGCAATGCCAAAAAGAGTTGAACCTAATTGTCCTATAAAGGGAAGTAAGGGTTGTGACTCACGTGTCTTCCGTTTATCTGAGATTGTAGGAATCATGCTACGAAATTTGTGTAACAAAGATTGTATATCATGTTCCATTAAAATCCTTAGAGTGTTGAATTCGACGCTAATGGTACATCCTTTTTCGTAGAAATAAGTGTCTCTACACAATGAATAATTTCTACCGATGTCACTATTGAAATGATAGTCCGGCATATCAAATCGAAAAGTATGCGTCCATTCATTATTCACGAAGTTTATTGTTTTTGGATCTGAGAACTTAACGCCATGGTTCATCAGCAATTGTTCGCTGTGTGCTCCCACAAGTGACAGGAAAAGTATAATGAATCGTGTGACCAACATCTTGCCTAAAAGAAAAAAATAACAGTTAATTTGTTTATCATTTTACCGTTTTCTTTTGTGATTTTTCTTTAGAGATTTGTTTATATAAAATTGTTTAATAAGTGCTTCTGATGTGTCTTCGTCATTTGCCCAACTGTTCTTATACTTTTTGTTTGTCCATTTTATCAAATATTGTCTTTGATTATCTTTAATTCTGGTTTTTAAAATTTTGTCAGCTTTGTACCATTTTTTGTTTGAATTTTTTGTTGGAATATCATTTTGATTTATTGTATTTTGTTTGTCAGTTGCCGTTATATTTGGCTGTGTATTGTCGGTAACGGTTTGCGGATTGTTTTGATTTTCTGTGTTATCATTAGTTTCTTTTTCATGGAATTTGAATGTTTGAGATAAATCACGTAAATCCTTTTCATCATGGTATCTTCTTAATCTGTTGATATTAACCGGAACTTTTAATTCTTTGTTTGAATATCGTTCTCTCAAAATATATGTGCCATTTTGTAATATTTTGGTTATGTAATAGGGTTGCTCTGAAAATTTTCGAAACAATTTTCTGGATTTATTTAAAGGTACTTTTTCTTGTTTAATAAAAACAAGATCTCCTAATTTAAATGGACGTATTGCAGTTTTGCGATTGTAAAACTTATGCATAACGTCACGAGAATTATTTATGTTTTCTTGTGTGATATTCCATATAAGTTTAAATCTTTGTTTCAATTCCTCAACATAAGTGTTTATTGAAGGGTTGGTATTAATTGGTGGAAATAATTCGGAAGTGATGGGTTTATTCATATGTCGGCCGAAAAGAATGTAGTACGGAGAGTATTGTGTCGTTTTCGGACATACTGTTGAATTATAGGCTAATTGGACACTGGAAAGCTTATCAGGCCAATCGCTTTCGTCTTTTAACGATGTACGTAGTATTGAGAGTAATGTAGAGTGTACCCGTTCTACCATTCCGTTACTCATTGGGTGATAAGATGAAGTTCGATGCCTCTTTATTTGAAAGAATTTATAAAGAACATCCATTATACCACTTAGGAAGTTTTGTCCTCGGTCAGATGTGATACGTTTGGGCGGTCCAAATATTGCAAATACTTTATGATAAAGTTGTTCTGCGATTTCAATAGTGTTTTGCGTTTTTAATGGTATAAATAGTGCGAATTTTGAAAATGCGCATATAACGCTTAAAACATATTTATATTCTTTGCTCTGTTTTGCTACCGTAACAATGTCGATGTGTAACATGTCAAATGGTGCGCTTGCAATAAAAGGTTCTTGTAATGGATATGGTTTATAATTGTGATCTCTTTTAAATATTTGACAGTTTTTACAAGATTGAACATAATCTTTAACTGCTTGATACATTTTTGGAAAGTAATAAAAAGTTTTGAGGGTTGCAAACATTCTATCAACACCACAGTGACCATTTAAATCATGAAAACTGTAAAGTATTTCACTTCTTAATGACTCAGGTAAAGCTAATTGTTTAATTAAAGTTTTTTCAGTTTGATGTTTCTTAGATCTTGGTTCGTAAAAATGAAACAGAACATTGTCAACTATTTCGTATTGGGTGCTTATATATGGAATTCGTTTTGCTGAGTCTTTATCATCAGGTAAATGACCGTTCTTTAAAAATGCATAAATGTCGCCGAAGTCTTTTGATGTAGCTTGTAAGTTTATAATGTCTAGTTGATTAGTTGTTAAGTGCGCGTGTTGTTTGCGGTCATTGACTGTCTGGAGTTGTGAACCAGGTATGTGATCATTATCTGAGATAACACTGTTGTCAGGTGGAATGGTGCTAAGTTGATTGTCAGCAGAGATAATTGGTTGATGATTGGTGGGTGTTGTGTTGATTGTTTGTTTTCGCATTTTTCTTGTGAGAATGTTAACCTGGGAGCAATGATTATTTTGCGTTACTTGTATTGGTGCCAAGGTTTGTGGAGGTGTTAAAGGTGCGTTATTGTTGGAAAGTGTATGTATGTTTTCCTTGGATTTAACGTGGGTGTCTGATTTAGAATAGTTAATTCTACTAAGGTAATCGCTCGGATTTGTCTTGCCAGTTTTATAAATGATTTCATGATCATAATTTTCTAGTTCTAAAGCCCATCTATATAGTCTGTCATTTGAGTGTTTTGCTGTATGCAAAAATGTTAAAGCTTTATTGTCTGTTATAATTTTGACATGTATATTTGATATATAGACTCTACATTCTTTCAAAGCGTAAATGATTGCTAATAATTCCAGTTCACAACTACTGTAACGTTTTTCGTTATCTTTTAAAGCACGACCCCCATATAAAATAACATGATGACGGTTTGGAGAATCTTCCTGACATAAAATGAATCCTACTGCGGAGGTACTAGCATCTGTATAAATAGTGAATTCTTGATTAAAATCTGGTAATCGTAAAATTGGTTTTGCCATTAATGCCCGTTTTAAATAATTAAAACTTTTGTCATGTTCCTCGGTCCATTTGAATATGGTATCTTTCTTAAGTAATCTATTTAACGGGGCGACAATGTGTGAGTAGTCTTTTATAAACCGTTTTAAGAAATTTGTCATGCCTAAAAAACTCTTTAATCCTTTTTGATTATTAGGAATTTGGAATTCGTTAATTATTTTCAATTTGTCAGGGTCCATTTGAATAGTGTTTCCTTCAAATACTGTGCCTAGAAATGTTATTCGTTTTTGTGCGAAATGACTCTTTTTAAGATTTATTACTAAACCAGCTTCTTTTAGTTTATGTAAAAATTGAGAAAGTTCTTTGATGTGGGTTTCAATATTGTCACTCATAAGTATACAGTCATCCAGAAAAAATAGAAGGTTTTTGAAATTGAATTCTCCTAATATTTTTGAAAGATACAATGACCAATAAAAGGGGCTATTACATAACCCATAAGGAAGGACGTTAAATTGAAAACATCGTCCTGTTGGTGAATTAAATGCAGTATACTTTTTAGAATTTTCGGCCATGGGTAGATTAAGAAATGCTTGTTTTATGTCTATTTTAGTAAAGATAGTTGACTTTTTCTCTGCGATCATATTTTGAACATCTACAATTGTAGGCATTTGATAATACATTTTCTTTGAAATTTTATTTAACAGTCGGTAATCAATGCATAACCTATATAATTGTTTATTTTCTTGTTGGTCTTCTGGTGAAATATCATCTGAATGTGTATGTTTTTTAACTAATACAATAGGGCTACTCCAAATTGAAGTTGATGGTGAAATTATATTTTTATCTAGCATTTTCTGTAATTCATCTTCAATGATTTGTCTCGTTTTGGGGTTTACCGGATATGGTCTTGAACGTATAGGTATAGCATTTGGTATCAATTCGATGGAACATTCAAAATTTTTAACGGCGCCGACATCTGTTTCTGAATCACTAAAAATATCTTGATATTGCTTTAAGAGATCGAACAGTTGCTGATTATTCGCAAATTCTTTTCCTATTTTATTATGTAATATTTGTTCTTTTTCGGTTGTCGTCTTAACGTTTCCACTTTCGTTACATTTATCTAAATTATTAATGTCATATATTTCGTTTTCATTTAAAATATGTATTGAAGCTAAAATATCATATTTATTTATCATTTTTTCTGTATCCGAGTTATTGTAAATTGGAAATTGTATAGTTTTATTTTTGTTGTCTGTAATACATAAATCAAGTTCCATGATATTTGTTTCATCCATAATATGTAAATCTTTATTCAAAAAACATTCTTTTAATTGAACAGGTATTTTCTGAAATGAATGAGGTTTAAGTCTTATCTTTTTATTAGCTTGGATACAGTGAATTTCATTTGTTATAAAATTGGTTTTGCATGTAATATTATCTTTATTTATTTCAAGAGTATTAGTCTCAAAATTTAATTTTGCCTCGTATTGCGAAAAGAAGTCTACTCCTAGTATTGCATTATTCGTTAAGCCTTGTACTATGTAAAACGGGTGCTCAAAGCGCGTGTTGCCAATTAGCATTGGGAGGTTAATGACCCCTTCTACATTGTACGAATTATCAGAAATGGCGGTCTTGACATGGAGATTAGATGGTAGGCATTCGTTTCGCGAAATGTTTGTGGAGGCGAAGAATGATTTGCTGATTACAGACATACTACTGCCCGAATCCAAAAGAATGTTTGTTGGGACATCTGCAATTGTTCCTGGTAAAGAATTATGAAAAAATGTGGATACTACCTTTAAAGCTAATATTTTACGTTTAGATTTAATACTTTGTTTTTGTTTATTTTGAGTTGTATGCGTACTTTTGTTAATTAAACCCTTTTTATTTATTTGCTCGTGTTTTACTTGGAATTTTGAATAATTTGCGTTGTTAAAATGGTACCTACTGCTCTGTCTTTTCCATCATTTTTTAGTTCGAAAACACATTGATTGGAAGTGATTGAATTGTTGGCAATTGTTGCATCGTTTATTGAATGCAAAACAGTTTCTACCCCCCCTACAAGAATCGTATCCGCATTTGGGGCAAATTTGGTTTTGTGCATTTTGTCTGTGTACTTGTAAACGTGGGTTAGATACGGATCTATCGACTATTCGCGGTCTTTGATAGTCTAACGGTACTGACATCCTATAATTTTGGTTTTGTCGTGGTTGAAATTGTTGATAACGGCTGTAAGGAACAGATGGCATTTGATTTGGAAACATATGCTGTTGAGCGTAAGAATTTTCTACCGGTATATTTGGTATTTGGGTTGACTGTAAAGCATTAATTTCCTTAATTTTGATGTCCGCTTTTAAGGTTTTAATCTCTTCCAATAACGTTTGAAATTTTGTGTCAATAGCATTGACTGAAAATGACGTGGTCATGTCACAGAGTTTACAGTATTTGGCCAGTTCTGACAGAGATTCTGGCTGTCTTAAAATAACATCTTTCTTAATACTGTCTCTTAATCCATTGACAAGCAAGCTTACGAGAACTTTTTCTTCTAAGCCTTGTACATCAGTAGAAATTTTTAATGCTCTCGAGATATAATCATCACATGATTCATTTTCTCTTTGTTTAATAGCAATTAGATGATAATCTAATTCTTTAGTCTGAAATCGTTTAGCAAGTGCTTTGGTGAGTTCTTGATAATTAGATTTAATATCTTCGGTTAGATTATTGTAAAAATTCTCTGCATTGTCGGACAGGTAAAATGGAAGAACATTAGCGTACTCACCCCTATCAATGTTATTCATGCTACAAAATTTCTGAAATTTTGCCAGAAACGCTGGTAAACTATCATAGTCTCTGCCTGTAAAGCATGCTAACTTAATTATGTTTGGCTTAAACATTGTACCTCTTGGGTCTGAAGTCTGTGTGGTGTGGGAGTTTCTCGCCGGTCGTTCCCCGTCTGCTGGAGGGTGGCCAGGTGCGGAAGGCGTCTGCCTACGTAAGTTAATATTGTCACTATTAGCACTTTGCGATGGAAAATTAGCACTATTAACACTAGGTGATGGGGTATTTAAGAAAAAGTTAGGTCTCTGCGAAATAACACTGGAAATTGGATCCTGTAGTCGTTCGTCGGGAAGGCACTGAAAATTACCATATGGCGGTGGTACTGGGTCGTACCGGAAATTGGATAATGGCTCGAGCAGCGATTCCTTCGGTGGGTCCTGCGTTAATGGCTGGAGTGTTGTTTCTTGGGTTTCTTCGTTGTCTGATGCATCGGATTGTAATGGGTGACTTTGAAATGGGCTGTCATGTATTGTTACTCTTCTAATTGTTTTGATAGAATTTAAATGTTTATGAAAATCTGAACGTAATTGTTTTTTACGACGTTTTTCACTTGCAACAAAATCTTCGGGAGTTTGTAAATAAGGTTTTGACTCACTTGATGATTTTGGGGTGTCTTGTTTTGATATGGTAGTTGATGGGTGAAGTGGTTGCTCCGGAACTGTCGACTCGTCAGGTGGGGATGTTGGCGGCGTCAACTGTGGCGGTAGAGTGGCTGATAGGCGAGAACGTAAATTGTAGTGAGACATCTTGAAACATTTCTGACGATTTTTGTTGTGGAAAATGTTATTGTAAAGGAATTAAACTTTAGAACCTATTCTCCACCAGATATCGTACGTGCTTTTACTTTCTATTTCAATATTCTTGAAGTTTCCATTATTTCTATCTAGTGTAATCGGTAACGGGATCTTTATTTACGTACGATACATTAATTTCTTAACAGTTAGTTATTCTGTCCATTACGGTCTTAGTGGATGTTGTATTTGTAGTGTTTCATTTTCAGTTAGTATTAAATGTTACCATTCTTCATTTTATGCAAATTAGCGTTAAGCGCTAATATTCTATAATCCATAATAGATGTAAATAATCAAAGAAGTCGACAGTGTAAACAGCCCATTTTATTCTCTGTAATATCCGAGAAAACACTGTGTTAATTTATTAAACAAGATAAACATTTGCATGCATAAATATCATTTATGATATATATACGTACATATGCAACGATATTGATTCTTAATATATATTAATAAATCACACAGAATATTGTTCAATTTCACTAACAGTTTTCAGGCATTAACATTATTTTGTTAAATCATAAAATAAAGAAATTATTTATTTATGAGAAGACAGTACTATTTGTTTTACTAATATGATACTTATAAAATAGCAATTATCATTAATACACAATATATATTTATTTGGATATTGCGCAGTCAATCAACTTTCCTAAATACTCTACATTGAATGTAGGTGAAACAAATTAAAGTAGTAAACAATAATTTAAGTATGAATATATTTATTTGCAGCAAACAATAATTTAGGTTTGAAAATAAATAAGTATCAACAGCTCACCTGTAATATCCGAGAAAACACTGTGGTGAGTCCCCCGCAGTGTTTTCTTAAATATTCTTCCAGATGCAACTTTCTGAAACCTGATCAGGCTTTTCCTAATACGTTTCTCACGTGATCCTATGTGGCCTCACGTGGTACGCTGATTCACCTACTTTTTTATATTTGTTCGGGTCAAAGTTGTTAACCCTTGGTCATGGAACTTTCCAGAAGTTTCTATTGCTTACGTTTGCGTTCTTGATTTGGTAAACAATTTAGATTGGAATGTGCTATTCTTTGTTAGCTTAGTAAGCTGTTTTCTTATAGTACATCAATATGATAGAGTTTGTAGCTCACCTGGCACAAAAAGTATTCCGGTGTGGTTTTGTGAAAACTGGGCTTATGAACTGCGCAATTCCTTAAGTATTTCTAACAATGTACAATAGTTATTCTAAACAATATGCAATAGTTATTTTAAACAATATGCACTAGTTATTTTAAACAATATGCAATAATTAAAATTTTGTTAATTGAAATTAATTAAAACTTTATTAATTATGATTAATTAAAATTATTAAATAAGTTAAAGTGAAAATTTAAATATTTCAAATATTTCATAAGATTGTGATTTTAATTGGATTACATACCCCTACTTACACGCCTGGTATGCGGATACTTTGATAACAGATGGCACTTCGATACCAGATAACAACAAAAGCCATTCGCGAGAGTTTAGTTCTTCAGCTTTTTAGCTCACATGATTGCTCAGGTCGTGTTGATCCACATGAACCGTTGTATTTTCAATTCCCTTAATCTCAATGTACCACTTAAAAACAAGTTTTTTATTTAGACAATTATTTTCGGTCGTCACTTGAAATATATTACTTCAGAAATAAGCATTTGAAACTTTTTTGAAATGTTTACTGTTCGTCCAGTTTATGCTGTTTTCCGACCGATTTTTCTATTTTTTTGTGGAAAAATCTACCATTCTTCCGTGATATTTTTCTTTGCAATAGAAAATGATAGACCATTTATAAACTCGACCATGCGGCTTGTCTAAAAAACTCATCTTTATGATATAACTTTAAAAAAACCCTGATGAACTTACCTCTCGCGCGTGGCTTTTGTTGTCATCTGGTATCGAAGTGCCAACTGTTATCAAAGTATCTGCATACCCAGCGCGACTTACGATAACTCGATTAGTATCAGCATTACTTGTTTTATCATGTTTTACTGTAAAACTCTTAATTAAAGGCATATTGACTTTAAGATTGGGTTTAACGTTACTCGAAAACCATATGATTTTTATCACATCTATTGGAACAACTTTGCTAAGTTATTTTCATAAATTAATAAAACAGCTGATATGCCTTTTCACGTTTTGGTAAATTGACAAAAAAAAAAGTTCAGATTCGCTCATTTTTGCTGTAGTGATGATATTTGTGAGGAAACGGTATTCTTGTTTATTTTACTGGAGCTTTTTAGATCCAATGTTTACATTTACATTGAATGACAAACTTCGATACATGCCAAAAGCTGTGAAAAGGCCCCTTTAATATTGTGCACTACTTTAAATACTAGTAGATAACTGGGTCAACTTATTAATTATTTATTATGTTATAATCTGAAGAACGATGTCAACTGTTGATTGTTTTTAACGAGTAAAGGACACAATTGCGTATACCAGTAGTCGAACCTTTTATGAAGCTAACGAAATTCTAGGTGATGATGCTATAACACTTGTTGCTCTTCTTGAAAATCAGCGCAAAGATCGATTCCCCGCTTGGAATCTCGCTCAGTTTAGAAAAAAAAAACATAACAGGTTAAATCACATTTTAGGATGATTTTTTTAAAAGAAATGTGTACTGTGGAATGTAGGTGACCGTCAACATGTGTTGTCTTCACGTGCGCGCATACAGGTTTCGCGTGGTACCAAGATGCATTAAATGCACCTTATATTATGGACAATGAAACGAATGTATACTTAACACATGGGAATAACAATAAAAATGTTTTAAAATACGGGTTTAAAGTTTTTATATGGTAAGAATCGATATTTATTATGCTTTTCGTTCTGAAATATGACTGAGTGTCAGTTTTATTTTGAGTTCTGAAGTAAAATATTACCAGCTATCAACATTATATATATATATAAAGTTAAACTGATATTATTGACGAAAAACACCATCCTTTTTTTTAAAGCATACGTTTGTGAAATTGTCATTTCAAATCAAAACGTTGTAAATGTCACACTAATTAGTTACATACGACGTTTGCTTATTGTCGATTTTTGTATATAATCAGTAGATTGCCTGCAAATATAAAACAAAATGGATTTAAAAAGTGTAGGCCCAGTTTTTTCACACGAGTGTGACTTTAAAATTATTACATAAATGTTGTATGTTGTAATAAACGTAAAACGCATATAAAGGTGGCGTGATTAACAAACTATTATCCTCTGATTTTTTTTAAACATGTTACTGTTACTGTTTTTCACAGTTAAAATTCAATGGAAAGGCCGTTTACAACTGTGTTTTTTCTGTACGTCCTATGCAAATAAACAGCTATTTTTGGAATCTCCGGACATTACATCGGAATAATTTACAATCTTTTTTCTTATTCAGAATTCTAATTTGCTCACAGTGTCACTGACCGAAAACTCGTTTGGTAGCATATGATACTTGAACTTGACAATAATTTTTCGATTAGAAAACTTTGGTTTAAATACAAATGATAAAATTGGATTTGTTTGGAAAATAACAGCAAGTATGTGCGACCGTGGAACACAAGATTTTTATTATACATCCGGTCTTAGAATGGCTAAGGTTACTTATAACTCGACCGGATATACACGGGCTCAGCACTGCGATAAAATGACTCAATTTTAAGTTTTATTTTAATAAAAAAATACATGACCCGACGCAAATGTTAAAGCCAAAACTGAACTCAATTTAACTAAGTGCACCGAGAAGTATAAAAAAAAACTGGTTCACATATCTGTGTCCATTATTTTTCTTTATCCGTATTCTGATAATAGCTTAAAGCTGTTTCTGTTAGTTTGATAATAACGTTGTCAAAAATGCATACTAATAATGTGGTAGTTTAAATAAAAAGCAAAGTAGGAGTGTTAATTAGAGATGAGTATGACTTTTATAAAAGTAGAATATGTAATTATGCATCTCAATATAATTTTAACCTTATAAAGCAATCAATCTTTTCTCGTAAATTATATTTGTTTAAATAAATTGAATATACTTTGCTATTTGATACATTTATAAACTACTTTTGACTATTTAAGGAATAAAATAATAAAAAAATATTAATAATAAATAGAATTTTATTTGCATAAACATGTTTGTCTTTCCTGTATGGACTGCGTTTTAACCCTAACTCTACAGTGTTTGCGTTTTCAACAACCCTTACGAAAATCTAGGCCCTGTGGCTACAAGTAGCGGCTAAGTTGCCGCTACTAGTTGCCGCTATGAAGCGGCAAGGTGGTTTTTCGTATGCAAATGAGCATTCTGGCTACTAGTTGCGGCTAGGTTGTCGCTACTAGATCTGGCTATGTTGCCGCTACTAGGTCTGGCTCTGCTGTGGCTACTAGTTCTGGCTTCGTTGTCGCTACTAGCTGCGGCTATGTTGCCGCTACTAGTTGCCGCTATGTTGCCGCTACAAGTTGCGGCTACGTTGCCGCTACAAGTTCTGGGATGGCTCCGCAAGATTTATGAAATAAATCGTCTGCTGTTCCAGAGTGTAATGATTGCGATCTTTGACAGCCATGAACATATATGAACCTCCAATACCATATAATAAATTGCAAACCAATGCATTTTCTACTAAAAAACTCTCCTTAGTCTATATTAAAGTGTCATTTGAAGAAAATTGTTATTGGATTTAGTTTTGACTTGTTGTTTTTTTTAAATTGACTTTACGATAACAAAACTGTCGGAAAGTTTTTTCATGATTTAGGACAAATGTTCGGAAATTTTTTGACCATTTAGGACACCTGTCTTGGGGAAAGTGGGGCCAATCTGAAACACTGTAACATTTTTTTTATCAGAAACCGTCTTAGAAAGCATGTATATGGATTGCTTTTGTCTTTTATGTCGACTTGACAAATGGCGAGCCCAACAGCTATAATTAAAACATCATAACAACCTTTTGAAATAATCCAGAGATAAACAAGAGCACCGCATAACGGGTGCCACGCTCGGCTGCGAAAGCTTGTCAGAATTTGTTTTTGAAGGTCACAGTGACCTTGACCTTAGACCTAGAGACCCAAAACTGGGTGTGGCGTGTAGAACTCATGAAGGTGCAGCTACATATGAATTTAGAGCAAAATGTTTAGGTTTTAGATCGACGCGGACGTTGGACGACAACGGACACGACGAGCTGGCTATGACAATACCTCGGGTTTTCCCCGAAAACAGCCGAGCTAAAAATAATCTTGCTCTGATACATGTAATTTTATTGCTTTTGTTTAAAAACAACAACAATTGAAATGTTAAAATAAATTACGTATAATAACTAAGTATAGATACAAACCTTCAACACATGAATGAAAACATGCTTTTTATTCAAAACTTTTGTTTTTAGCCAAATCAAATGTCAAATAAAAATGTCAGTGTTAAAACTTGAAACAGACGTCCTTTTTGGGTATGAAAAATCAAATTTAATATTTAAATAATGCAGGTTTTTATTTCCAAACCCATGCTATTTCATTATTATACACAACTGTATTAATTACCACAACTTACTTACAATGACTTTATCGATTCCCCAGTTACTTAATTTTGTTGTCAGATTTTTCAGCCATTTTGATTTTTTGTCTGATGACATCATCAGTGATGTCATGACATCATACACAATATGATGTCATTCTACAATTGTGGCTACCTTCTGGCTCACAAGTGCCATTCTATTGACAAAGAAAATGTTCTGGTCACCTTCTGGCTACTAAGAGCCACTAGTGGCTACCATAAGCCTTTTGTGTTTTCAAGATTAATATTAAAGTATTGGTTGTGGCTACCATCTTGCTCATACTTGAAATTTTTTTTATACAAGAATATGTTCTGGCACTCTTCTGGCTACTATGAGCCGCTAGCGGCTACTATTGGCTATTTTCTGGATAGTAGATGTGGCTACAAAAAATGGTAGCGGCTTTGTAGCCGCAACATTGCCGCTACATAGCGTCAACCTTTTCATTTATGTAAGGGTATATCTTAATCAACTGGAAAGCGGCGTTGTATACCCCTATAACGCAAACTGCATTCTGCAGTCTAGATGTTTATTTCAAAGTTAATGAGGTCATTTCGCGCCTGAGGCAACATAATATGAGGACCTGGAGTATGTCCCAGCATTCCTACCTAACGTAATAGACAAACGAAAGGTTGGACGACATTTGGAACTTAATTTACCGGTATTTAATTGCTAAACGACATTCAATTTTGGTGCCGTTGTATTGCGGGTGAGGGCGGAATGATCGGAGGAAACTCCACCGGTCCGGTACTAACAGCAAAACCCGCATTCGCCGTCAGTTGGGATTGAATTCGGGTCATTATGTGTAGAACCGGCTTGTTTCCAAACACTGTTCAGTGGCGTGTTGCACGCAGTACCCATTGAGAACCACACCTGTTCGATATAATGACGAACGACCAAGATCACATGCGACAGGAACGGGAATCGAAACCGGGTCGTCTTTGTGAGAATTCGTGTACCAACCACTGAGTTAACCGGACGACCTACATAGTGTAGCTCGATTGGTCATTGTCTGCTCGGATACCAATAACATGTACCCCGGGTACTCTAAAGTATACTTTAATGTACCCCGCGTACGAAAAATATACAAACACGTATCCGGCCAATTAAGCCTGTACCCGAGTTTTATTCCCGCCTAAAATCCGATCTCGTAAAACGCACTACGAAAAACGAGACAAAATTCTCTTTAAAAAAAGCATCAAAATTTTTTTTAAGTAGGAGTCTCGATAATATAGAGGCTATTTTACAGAATATCGACATAAATATGAACATAATGCCGACAACGACAATTTAGACTCGATTGGTCATTTTCGGCTCGGGTACTACTGCTCGATTGGTCATTGTCGGCACGGGTACTACTTACAGGTACCGCGGGTACACTTAAGTATACTTACATGTTCCCCGGGTATGGTAAAATACTAAGACGTACGCGGGAATTTTAACGCTGAATCGGTCGTTGTCGACTATATTTTTTAAATTAATTATGTTCATATGTATGTCAATTTTCTGTTAAATTGCCTCTTTATTATCGAGACTCTACTCAAAACATATGTTTATGCAGATATTTTTTAATTGAAGTTTGATTCGTAATTACGGTAATCGATAGCGCGTTTTACCACATCGGATTTTAGGCGGGAATAAAACTTGGGTACAGTCTAATATCGACCGGGTACGTTTTAGTATATATACCGTTCCCGGGGTACATGTAAGTAGTACCCGTGCCGACAATGACCAATCGAGCGGTACTACTTACATGTACTCCGGATAATCTTGAGTATACTCAAATATACCCCGATTACGGTAAATATACTAACACGTTCCCGACCATTTTATACTGTACCCGAGATTTATTCCCTCCGAAAATCAGATGTCGTAAAAAGCGCTAGGGAATACGAAACAAAATTCTCCATGAAGAAAAACTTACTCAAAATGCTTTTTGAGCAGGAGTTCCGATAATATAGAGACGAAATGTTATATAATATTGACATACTTATGACCATAATTAATTTGATGAAAGAGCCGACAACGACCATTTTAGCACTAGAATTCCCGGGTACGTTTCAGTATATTTACCGTACCCGGGGTACATTTAAGTATACTTAAGAGTACCCGGGGTACATATTAGTATACTTTAGAGTACCCGGGGTACATTTAAGTAGCACCCGAGCCGACAAAGACCAATCGAGTCCAATTTAGCACTATAATTCCCGGGTGTGTTTCAGTATATTTACCGTACCCGGGGTACATTTAAGTATACTTAACAGTACCAGGGGTACATTTAAGTAGGACTCGAGCCGAAAATGACCAAACACTTTATTTATTTCAATGTTATATGTTGTAACGCAGTTTATAGAACAATAAATTGGTTGAATCACAATGTCATCTTTCATTTACATACTACATTTTATTATTTTCACGTCAAAATTGAGCTGCAAAGTCAAAATTATAACCCCGGGATTATAACCCCAAAACATCTGCTCACAACTTATGGCTATATTGAACTTTACCGGCACGCAGTTGTTAACCACTATTGACAAAGCGGGGGTTTGGGGCGGTAGCCCCCGATACTAAGGACATATATGGGATAAAAAGGATTATTAGGTGTTGCGTAAGGTGTTCGGTGTTGCACGCTTAGCAACGATACAATTATACGCTTAAAATTCCACTCTTTTGTACATACCGGTAAAGTTCAATCGTCCCCAACTTATTTTCAAATATGACCAAAGCAAATTATAAAAAATCTCATATAAAAAATACGGGGGTGAATTGTCTTGGGGTGAATTGTCTTCGGGGGTGAATTGTCCAATGAAATCAAAGTCTGGGGGTGAATTGTCCTGGGCGTGAATTGTCTTGGGAATGAATAGTCTGACACCCAGTGACAATTAATCAGGGGAGATCACTTTTAAGAACTTTATGAATGGTGTTCTTTTTAGACCTAATTCTTTGTTTTAATTGCAATTTAAAGGTAAAACGATCGTGTAGTATTCAAGAAATCATATCCTTGAGTAATTAATACTTTTTGTTTTTGATAAAACAAGGACATTATGACCAAACAATTATACTTGGTTTTGTGCTTGCGTTTCGGACAGTATATAATTCGGAAGTTGATTCAATTAGAAACCAGTGTCGAATAGTAGTGACTTCAGAATTTGTTATTGATGTTAATCGTTATTTGTAAATTTATTTCAGAATACTTGATTTAACGTATATCACCACAGAAAATTGTATGTTTTGCTGTTACATTATTCATAGCGTTTTCATCACAGTCACACAGCATTAGTTGCTCCCCCAAGCTGCTACCCCCTCCCAAAACCCTCAAAATGGTCAATTTGCTATAAAAAATATAAAAACAAAAAAATTTCGTTAATATTTGTTTACATACATATATGTGACACCAGCCAATATCAGAAGATCACTACTCCATCAATTTTCAACTGATTTGCAAACTCTTGGTATCAAACAACGCAGAAGACTTCATTCTATATGAATATATCAATGCCTCTTCGCATAAGTCTATCATAAAGCAGTCATCCAACTGCAAACTTGCAAAAACATTTCCTTGAATCGATCTGGCTACAATGAAAATACATTGCAAGCTTGCATAATTTGGTTGGACAGTCATTCACATTGAATTCGTATAACAAATGTCTGTATATTTGTCCATATAACAAATGGACAATTTTGAGGGTTTTGGTAGTAGCTGGTCGGGGGGGGGGGAGCAACTTATGCAGAGTGCTTGTGATTTTCATAACAGCTTTTTTCTAACTTCTTTTGGGAAAATGTAAAAAAGTTAAGTAGATTGATCATAACATAATTGTTTTGTTATTTAAGTAGCTTGTTAAGTTGTATATTTTGAAAGCAACTGTTTGAAGTCATTACTGAAGGCTGGAAATTTGCTCTTCAAAGAATAATCATCTATTTATACTCTAACCCTGTCTTCTAGCAGGTCAGCTATTCTGGTGGTATTTAATGTATGCTGCCTGGCTATTCTTTACCAACAAACACTCGCAACCTACTTGTTAAATCTGAAAGGAAACATCTCTCTCTGCCAATATCAATTGATTCTTGGTAATGAGTGTCCTTACATGATGGAATCTGTCTTTTGAAGCCCAAATCAAGTACAAAACCATCTTAAATAAATGTTCCCATTCAACTCCCTCACTTTAAAAAATGTGTACATCTGTTTGCAAGTGCATGGTCAGACATTATTAATATTGTTAAAATTCTTGGGGTTGCACAAAGTCACCACTTATTTATTTTGAATTTATTTGTGGTGAAACTTACATTGTTTGCATTGAAATAATTTGATCAGTGCTTCCAAATAATCAAGATATTTATTTATTTTTGTGTCATTAATTTCCAATTATTTAAAATTATATCAACTTCATGTATTGTTTCTGTTGATGGTGTATAAGATCTTTTTTTATTCATTTTTAATTTAATTTTAGTGCTATTTCTCCTTTTTACCATGGAAATACCTAATGTTGACATTATCTCAGTAAAATATTAACCTTAAAAACTCCCCACCATGAAGCAATAAAGACTCAATGGTTGTTTTAAAGCTGTTGTTTTAGCTTTATAAAATCTTTTCAGTTTTGGGCACTTGGCAGATGATGAAAAAAAAATTATAATATTCCTGAATTGCAATAAAAAAAACCATTTAAATTTCCTTTTTATACTTCTTGACAGGAAATATTATAAGATCACCCTTCGTGGATGGATGGGCAGACGACTTTCCGCTCTTACAGGTTTTATTGAAAATTCATCAAACTTACCCAAAATATGCTAGTCACTTATTACTTGTATACATGTATATCCTATATCCTAACAGGCTATTAGGGTTTGGTTGTTTCTTGTTTCATTGAGTGTGTTTTCAATAAAGAATATTTTTAAGGTTGATGACCATACATCCAGTTCACACGTCTTAAAGATGAGCAGTTGCCTGTGATAAGAAGTAATCGGTAACGTAAAATTCCAAAGTTATGTTAAGTATTTATACAAATCCTACTTTTGGTGGAATATTCCTGTTTACATAGATTTTCCTATTTAAACTTGAACACAAACAAATCCTTTTTTCTTCTTTTTTCAAGATCGGCCAGTTAACGTTTGTGAAGAAGAAAACAACTTTGAATGTAGTGTTTAACAAGAGGTAAAAATGTTGTTACCAGTTATTTACATGCTTGGCCAGCAAATTTGCAAAATGTTTTTTCTTTTAACAAGTACTGTAAATACTTTGAATTTATAACAAATATTACATGACTGTGGTGTTCCAATTGTTTGTATAGCGCACGTTTATGGTGTCAGTGTACAAACACCCTAACACTACAACAATAAAATATTCCATTTATTGTGTACCTTCTTTGATGAAACTTACTTAAACTCATCAATGCAATAACTTATGTACAGATTTTGAATGTTAAGCAAACACTATATTTATTGTCCCCTACCGGTGACACCGGAGGGGACTTATGGTTTGCGCTCTGTGCGTCAGTCAGTCTGTCTGTCAGTCTGTCCGTCACACTTTTCTTTTTTCTGAGTCTTGCGATAACTTTAAAAGTTCTTCATATTTGTTCATGAAACTTGAAACATGGACAGATGGCAATATGGAGATTATGCACATCATTTCATTGTGTTCCTACGTCAAGAATTCTGGTTGCTATGGCAACAAATATATAATGGACATATGTTTACATTGTATGTTTGTGTTAAATTTTCAATGCCTGTTTGTTTGGTTGAATATCAAATGAATTGTGTATTGACTGCAGTAAATGAGAACACTATTATATATATATATGGTGTTGCAACGAAAATGTCTTCGTTTATAATACGAATGGATAATGATAAGATGGTATCATGTAAATTACGTAAAATAACGCTCGTAAAATAGAGATATCGATCAGCATTTTCATCAGTTACCCGATATTTTTATCTTACACTTTTCCAACCATTTTGTTTTTGTGCAATATTAAACATGACAAATGACGAAACCATGTTTCATTCACGGCAAGCAGTAGTTCCTGCACGAGCATTCCGTTTTTGTGTAACGTATGATTTTAAGGTATTAATCTCAAATGTTATTAAGGACAGAAACTGTGGTTTTATATACAGATATACTGTTAACCCTCGAAATTTTTCTGTGGTCCCCGAGAATAAATGTACACGGGGTAGTAACATCAAAGTAATGTCATTTTAAAAGGCGGTTTACTGAACCAACTCTTATAGTTAAAGCATTATAATGTTTAAATAAATAATTATTTTTAAAATGATTGCACATATAAGTATATATATAAATGTGTGTATAAGAATGTATATACGTATTTATAATAAATATAACTAACACAATAAAACAACATAAAATAAATAATGAATTGCTAAAATTTATCCTGCAAATTAGTTATACGTATGCATCTGAGAAATCATTGTATATAATTGAACATTAGATACATATAATTTATTTCTTATACTTAGGGCAATTTACCTCGCATTAGCACATTTGCTTGTTTTTGTATATTCACATGTTGTATTTTACTGACCTTTTTTGTATGTCTCTACTGGGGACAAGTTTTATATTGTGTTTTCTTCTCACTTCTGTGATTATTTCTTCTCACTTCTTCATGTCTATAGAATATTCATATTTTTGTATCTCTAATTTTTGCTTTCTATTTTTGTATGTATGTATGGACATCTTTAAAATAGAAACTTACTGGACAAACCCACATAATAATATTTACACACCCTCCCTCTCTTTAAATGATTAAATTATGCACTCTGAACGTAAAAGGGCTAAAAAATAAAGACAAACGCATTAAAATCTTCAAATGGTTAGACGAAAAAAAATATAGTATATGCCTACTACAAGAAAGTCACTTGACACATACTTTAGCACAAACCTTAAAAGATGAATGGGACGGAGACATCTATCTTAGTGGACAACATACTAATAAACAAGGCATTGCCTTTCTGATAAAAAATAATATAGGGATCACAGTCAATAACTTTAACGAAATAATAATTGGCAGACAAGCAAGTATAGATATCAAAATACACGAAACAGAATTAACATTAATCAATGTTTACGGCCCTAACATAGATGATTCCACATTCTACGAAACATTACAATCCTTCATAATTAATAACCAAGATAAAAACATTATAATCGGTGGTGATTTTAATACTGTTCTTAACCCATTATTAGACAAAAAGAATGGAAACCTTTATACTCATCCTAAAAATAGAAATAGTTTAAATAACATAATTGAAAACTACAATATGATAGACATCTGGCGTACAATATATCCAAACGAAAGCAAATTCACCTGGCACTCAAACACAAAACCAACAATATTTTGTAGATTAGACTATTTTTTAATATCTGAAACTCTTTGCAACATTATTGACACATGTAACATAAAACCAGGATTTATGACTGACCACTCTCTAGTTGAACTTAAACTGCACAATATACAACCTGAAAGAGGCCCAGGATACTTTAAAATTAACAACAGCGTCTTATTAGATACACAATATCAAATACAAATAAAACAGGAAATATTAAATACAGTTCAAAATAATAAAGATGCAAACCCAAACACCTTATGGGAAGTAATTAAAGGAAATATACGTAACGCAACAATTAGATACACATCATTTAAACAAAAAGAAACACACAAACTTGAAACTGAAACCATCAAAACCATTGAAACACTTGAAAAACAATTGCATCAAACAAACACAAATGATACCACCGACATTGAAAATGAAATAACATTAAAAAAACAAATATTAGATGGCATCTATCATACACATCTCAATGGAATAATACTTAGAGCGCGTGCTCATCATGTTGAACACAATGAAAAAAACACAAAATATTTCGCAAACATTGAAAAACGTAGAAGTGAACAAAAAACTGTACACAAATTAGTAGTCAATGGCAAAGATATAACAAACAGAACTCAAATACTAGAAGAACAACGTTTATTTTTCGAAACCCTCTATAAACGAAAAAATGTTGAAAATAACACCCTCTTTAAAAATACACATCACGCTTTAAACCAGGAGGAAAAACAACTGTGCGACGGATTACTTAATGAATATGAATGTGGATTAGCCCTAAAAGAAATGCAAAATAACAAAAGCCCAGGATCAGATGGCATCACAATCGAATTTTATAAAATATTCTGGAATGATATAAAAACACATCTAATTAATTCACTTAACTATTCATTTAACAACGAAAACTTAACTACGCTACAAAAACAAGGTATTATATCACTTATTCCAAAACCTGGAAAAAACTTAGAATCCTTATCAAACTGGCGCCCGATTAGTTTACTTAACAATGATTATAAAATTGCAACTAAAAGTATAGCAAACAGAATAAAAAAAATATTACCATCAATTATTTCAAAATCTCAATCTGGTTTCATAAAAGGACGCTACATTGGTGAAAACGTTCGTCTTATCCAAGAATGCATAAACTATTTCAACAATTCAAATAGTTCTGGTCTAATATTCTTTGCAGACTTTGAAAAGGCATTCGATTCGCTTGATCATTCATTTATGTTCTCCTGCTTAGAAAATATGAACTTTGGTGAAAGTCTCATTCAATGGGTCAAACTATTCTATACCGATATTAATAGTATAATCATTAACAATGGCTTCTTTTCAAACAGTTTTAACATCGAAAGAGGGGTTCGACAAGGATGTCCACTCTCATCATCGCTATTTATTATTTGCATCGAGTATCTATCACATCACATCCAATCAAATAAACACATAAAAGGCATATCACTAGAACCTGACGAAGAAATCAAACAATCCCTATTTGCTGACGACGCCACCTACTTTTTAAACGACAATTACGATTCTTTCCATAACCTAATAGAGTCGCTAACCCTTTACGGAATGACATCGGGTCTTAAACTAAACAAAAGTAAATGTACCGTGCTACGAGTAGGTAAATTAAAACAAAGTAATGTTCTATATAAAAAAGAAATGAAATTTAATTGGACATCCGATGAAGCCACAACGTTAGGAATTACTTTCACAAATAATGAAAAGGATACAGTTCTTAAAAACATACTACCTAAATTACAGAATTTTAAAAACTGCTTAAAATCATGGCATCATCGTAAACTTACACTAATCGGAAAAAACACAGTATTAAAAACGTTTGCACTTCCTAAATTAATATATGTATTAACAGTTCTCCCAAATCCACCAAATGATGTTATTAACGATATAAAATCAGCAATATTTAATTTCATATGGGACGGTAAGCCTGATAAAATAAAAAGAACTCAGTTAATTCAATCTGTAGAAAATGGAGGTATCCAATTAACGAACATTGACTCATTCTTGAATGCAATCAAATGCAGCTGGGTTAAAAGATACCTAGATAATACCAATACGAGTAAATGGAAATTATTCTACCAGAAAATCCTAAAAAAATATGGTGACTCCTTACTCTTTGAATGTAACATCAGCAATACTATCTTACATGAAATTGCAAATGAAAACATATTTCTGTCTGATGTTCTATCAGCGTGGAGTGATGTCACTCATAACTTAGAAACCCAAACCAGCAGTAAAACAATTTTATGGAACAATAAAGACATAACTTCAAACAATAAGACGTTTTTCTATAAAGATTGGTTTGAACGAAGCATTAAATATGTCGACCAATTATATGACTACAGAATTAAGGATTTCTACTCTTTTGATAATATATGCTACATATACGGAATACCTTCAAATAATTTTCTGAAATACTACACACTAATCAAAAGCATACCCATACATATTAAATCTGAAATCAATACAAATAATACACCATGTACTCAAACAATATTTGTAGAAAACATACTTGGAAGAAAAAACAAAACAAATAAAATATTTTACAAACTACAAATTAAAAACCCTACGGAAAACTCCAAAATCCAAAATAAATGGCAAGTCCTTTTTGGAGAAAATGAACTTAATTGGAAACACATATTTACCATGCCATATAAAGCAACTATTGAAAGCACACTGAGAAATTTTCAATATAAATACATCCATAGAATTATAGCTACAAATAAATATCTCTATAAATGCAAATTATCTAACTCAAATCTGTGTGACTTCTGCAGTGAAAACATTGAAACTATAGAACATCTTTTTTGGGAGTGCAAACACATCCAACCTATTTGGAATCAATTAACATCCTTTCTTGAACAACAGCAACTAAACGTTAAACTATCTTTCTTAAATTTAAGTTTCGGAATTAACTCATTGAAATCAATAGACGGTAATAATATTGTGAATTTTATGGTTATATTGATGAAATATTTTATCTTAAACATGAAGTACAAAAAACAAGTACCAAATTTTAATTGTTTTGTCCATAGTCTTAAACTAAAAATCCAGATTGAGAAAGAAATAGCCCTCAGTAATGACACATTACAAATCTTTGAACAAAAATGGAATCGGATTAAATTCTCATAATGTTTTGTCCACTTATATACATTTTCACTCTGATGTTAGTTTATCTTTCTAAAATAGTTTTGTTTATGTCTATATATATATTTTTTTTCAATCTGACAAGATCATTGTAAAGAAAAAAACAAATCACACAAATACAGTATGCTTTCTTCCGACTTTTTACAACTCATCATTTTTCATAACTATTCCTCTGTTGTTCTTTTCTTTTCTCTCTAAAAAAATAAAATTATATATATATATATATATATATATATATATATATGTGTATATATATATATATATATATGAGCATATCTTGTATAACATGTCTGAACTGTATTGCTTTAAACAATCACTGTGTTGTGTGACCATATACATGTTTACATTATATGTATGATATTGAATAAAAAAAATAAAAAAAATAATAGGAAAAAAAAAAAAAAAAAAAAAAAAAAACAAATATATAAAAACATAAAAAAAATCTGAAAATAGTGGAGTTTCACCGGTAGGGGACATATATTGCTTGGCAATAGTCTTGTTTACAATTATTTTAGTAAGATTGTCTATATGTATATACTAAATTGTTTTTAAAGATGTTCTCATGTGTTTACAGCCAGTTATGCCTTGGAGTGCCTTGCAACCAAAGATGAGTTTATAGATCAGGGGAAAGAACTGTCATCAGAGGAGTCAGAAATACAGAAGGCTGTATTTGGTATAATGAACACATAAGGAACATGTTTTGAATGTTTGATAAACAGTTAAAAATCCTGCTCTTATGCATCCCATGATCTTTTAAGATTGTGGGGTATATCAGTTTAAGTATATGTATTAATTTTAAAGTTGGAGGACAACTTATATTTGTATGATTTGGGACTTTAATGACAATTTGCCTTAACATTATGTTTTCATACATATTCTGTGTTATTTCTTTTTTAGTCCAACGTTTTTCTTTTGATCGCAACCTACTTCATGACAATGTTTCTGGTCACATTGAAGAGATTTGTTCACAGATGGAGGAATGTCTAAATAATTGCCTTAAATTGCTTGATCTAAACATGGACCTGTGGAGCTCCATTATAATTACAAGAATATTACGAAGAACAAAAAAATTGATGCATTGAAAGGGCTGAAACCGGTGTCTTTTAGATTTGTCTTAACCACTTGGCTATACTGACTGTCATTGTTTACGCTTATTTGAAACTTTAAAATGATGATTATTTATTTTTAAAAATGTATTTTTAGAATGAGCCAACATAATTAGTGTAAATTTGCTCCTGGATGTGCAGTGTTCTGTTATTGTTTAATCTGTTACAAGAAGTTGGAGAACTGAAAGTTTCACAATGTGTGAACAAGACCCTTCAATGTGACTTAAAGCCACAATGTTCTTGGGAATTGTTGATTGGTAAACTGTTTTTTTGGCACTTTGTTGAATAAGAAACTTATTTTGCTGACAAGCAGCTATGTTAGTTCTTGTAAACAACTTAGATTTTGTTATTGACTACATTTAGTTTACTATTGAAAAGTGTGATTAGGTTAACTAACTGCCATTATATAACTGAAATACTGTTTAATTATTTGAAACATCCACAACAAAACAACCAAAAGGGTGTTTGATGAATTGATGCTATAATAATGATTGGCTCTTTTAATCTCGGTTTCTTTTTTCCGTACGCAGGTCCCTGTATGAACATTGTATCCGGATGTGAGCAAATCTGCAAATCTCTCCGTGACAACACTAACGACCCAGAGAATTCCCACTATGTACACAAAATCCTCTCTTGCCAGACTTGCATCGTCTAAACTACAAAACATCTCAGACATGAGCTTCAAAAACAACTCCACATGGATTTCCAAATGAGAGGTTTTAGTCCTACAAAGGGGGACAACAGTTTTAGGGATGTTTACTCTTGAGATGATAGTCAGCATGATTTATCTCCCTTGGGTGGAAGTTTGCAACTGCCATATGTTGCAGAGAATCATGGGATGGAAGAGCATTATCGAAAGAAGACCAAAATCAACTGTAACAGACATGTCCTTAGCTACAGCCAGGAATTTCTAGATAGACAGAGCTTTTGTTTTGATCAGGTTGATTTTAGTTCATTTGAGCGTGGAGTATGCAGATAGTGAGCTTTTCATGTACAGTACTAGTCATTAGTAACTTACCCTAGTTCTTTTTGCAAAATGTAATTTCCTGACACAAACTCATCATGCAAATATTACTGCTCGTGTTTTTAATTTATGAACACTAGTGATGCCCTAGTGCAAAATAAGTTTGAACTAAAGGTAAAGATAGATAAAACATTTTAGCTTACCTTAACACACGATGCCCGTGGGTACGTTTTGTGATCACTTTTTGTAATCTTTCCTTCAGTCTGTAGATGCATCCTGTCTGACATGAAATTTTAATTGAAACCGCACCTAAATGATATGGGAGATTTTCACCTCACATCAATTGAATGATTTGTGGGTGTTCTGCTCTCAAAGTTGTTCAAATTGTTCGAGTGCCTGTTTTTTGTGTTGGTGAATGAGATGGTGTATAGATCCTTACAGGGTTTACATGAACATGATTTGAATCATTGTACTTTAGAGCCGCAAGGCCTTGATGTTTCATTGTTAGTATGTAACGTCATTTAGCCACCTTAACAACTATTGTTAATATTATAACCGCCTTGGGCTTTACTTGATTTCAGAAATTACTTTTGAAATCTCCGCTTAAAAAACATAGTACGGTTGTTTCCTTTTTGTTTGTTTTACATCACACATTATCCTTCTAAGAATATTTTTTTGTGATATAAACTAATATTATGAAGCTTGAACCAAGGTCACGTTACTCAAAGGTATAAACTTAATGCAAAAATGTGTCCTCAGAAACAGTAATGTCCAAACATTTGTGTGAAGTAAGTGACGTCCAAAAAGAATATTCTGTCCTTACACATACAGTCAAATCTGGCCATTTCTGTGTGGGTCAAATTCTAGTTAGGTTTCAAAACCTCTGGTGAGCATGACATGGCCCTCAAGGGCCCTTATGGTTTGCTTTCCCATTGATTTATGACAATGCTCTTTTGACATTTTCAAAAAGTAATTACAAACCTATTTATTTTAATTGTAAATTTAACAGCAGTATGAAATACAATAATATGATTCTCTGGAGATACACTGTAACACTGAACTAAAATAAAATTGTGTATAAAATTCTTCAGTTTTATGTAATATCTGTTCAAATATCCCATATTGTTTAAGTGATGCATAAGAAATAGTTGATAACACTGTGAACCACCATGCATCATGTTGTTCACTGTTAAAGGTGAGAATCAACTACACATATATGTTGTGTATAATAAATATTTATTCTATAGTATATGTTAAATGTAGTTAAATGAGTTTTACTCTCTGACTAGTGTTTGTTTTGAAACTACTTTCAGGTGCAATATATATACGTTGTATTGTATTTTCCAAATCCTCAAATTGAAAGTATGTTGAAATTGTATGTTTAAAGATTTAAAAAAAGATTCGACGACTGTTTTGTTGCTTATATATATGTTAATAATCTTTTATTAATCTTGCTTCGTATAAGTAAAGTGGTACACATTGATGAGATGTATATTTGTGTATATTTGTTCATTCATCTGACTTTTTTTTCGGATTTTTTTTATGTTTGAATAGACAAAGATAATTTACAGGTAGTGTTTCGAATAAATGTTGAATCATTATATTATTACATATGTATTGTATTTTTTTAGTTGTTGCAAATTCAGTGACTTTACAGTATTACTTGTTAGTTTTCTTACAATCATTGTAAATAAGAACTATGCATTTAGAAAATATCAACATTAGTTGGACTGACAATTTTAACAATTTTGAGTGCAATATTGTCATACTGATGACTACTGATACTATTATTCTAAACATGCCTTTATTGACAACCCAGAAATTGATAACTCCCGGATTACTGATCCTGAATTTTTGCACGCACCACCATTACTTGTTTTCAATCCTTTAGCTTGGAAATAATTTTTTTCTTTAGTTGAAGTTAGACGTTATTAAATGTGTTGATTTAAAGGGGTATATCAAAGGTACCTTATACCTTATTATATTACATTTGTTAATCTTTTTATGCCCCCGGTAGGGTGGCATATAGCAGTTGAACTGTCCGTCAGTCAGTGTGTCTGTCTGTCCGTCCGAAAAAAAACTTTTACCGTTGGCCATAACTTTTGAATTATTCAAGATAGCAACTTGATATTTGGCATGCATATGCATCTCATGGAGCTGCACATTTTGAGTAGTAAAATCATGCAGTAGGCAGCATTGTGTTTCTGACAAACACATTGTGGTAAAAGGTCAATGTCATCCTTTACGGTCTACGGTAAAAAATACAGATTTAAGGGAAGTAATAAGCTTTAAAAAAGGAGAAAAATATTCAATATTGAACATAGCCACTTTATATATTTTGCATGCATGTGTATCTCATGGAGCTGCACATTTTGAGTGGTGAATCTACAGTCACGGTAGTGGCTTTTAATTATTTGCTACTAAAAATAGAGATTTGTTACAGACAATTATTTTCAAGGGAAGTAATTTATATAATTATAAATATCATATTATATATTTCCTTACCAAGAATTGAAGTTCTTTTCACAGTTACTGTACAGATTTATTATTTTGATTATTTATAACCCAAATGATTAATTTTTCATTTTTTTATTTTAAATGATATAATTTGAATTTCTTTGATGTTCATTACATACCTGTGGACTTATGTCCATAGATACATGATCAACTCTGGCTATGAAAAAGAAAAAAACAAAAAAACTCTGGCTATGATCTCTTTTAAACCACAGGTTTTGGTTGTCAGTAATGTCTGACATGGTCATAATTGACGGTGAGAACCTCCCCGCCCCCCCCCCCCCAGTTGGATTGGACAAAATTCAAGGGAAGTAATAACCTTTAAAGGGAGATGATTTCTATACCTGCCAAATGATAAATAGAAATTTAATTACAATGCGGCGAAGTAGGGGGCATTGTGTTTCTGACAAACGCATCTCTTGATTAAAGTTTGTATTTAAAGTGAAATTAAGGGCATTTTTCACGGTTGAATTGAGCTGAAAAGAATTAACAGGTCGAAAGGGTTCGTTTAAATGTGATAACTGACCAATTATCTGCAACTCATCTTGCCAACAGTTGTTTTAAAAAATATATGTTATATTCGATATTTTACATAACTGTCCCAGTCCTCTAAGCCGAGGGGAACTGTCTTTTTATTAGGATCAGAGTTAGTGTTCGTGTGTCGTATGAATAGATATTGTTGCAGGAAATTAAAATGATCCGCAAAAAACAAAATTGTGTCGTATGAACGAATCTGCACTTAAACTAAATTTAGATTCACATCGTACATGCATGATAAACATGTTGGCGAATTTGACTGTTGATATTCAAATGCATTATTTTTCTCTTTCTGGGATATTATTTTATTATGTGGATGTTGCATTAACAAATATACGTATATATGAAGTGAAAACACCAAAAATAAACAACGGTTGCGATAGACACCTATAAACATAGCATATACTGTTAGATGCGTCTAATGTTACTTTAATTGATGCATTACAAAAAAAGAAAACAAATAATGTAATCGCTCCATGCATTTGAATTCATAAGTAAAACCTTAACTACCAACACACTGCAAATATGAACGTTTAAATATTTTTATGTACATTGATACATTTACCTTTTTTTTATGTCCCCCACTATAGTAGTGGGGGACATATTGTTTTTGCCCTGTCTGTTGGTTGGTTGGTTGGTGTGTTGGTCTGTTTGCGCCAACTTTAACATTTTGCAATAACTTTTGCTATATTGAATATAGCAACTTGATATTTGGCATGCATGTGTATCTCATGGAGCTGCACGTTTTGAGTGGTGAAAGGTCAAGGTCATCCTTCAAGGTCAGAGGTCAAATATATGTGGCCAAAATCGCTCATTTTATGAATACTTTTGCAATATTGAAGAAAGCAACTTGATATTTGGCATACATGTGTATCTCATTGAGCTGCACATTTTGAGTGGTGAAAGGTCAAGGTCATCCTTCAAGGTCAGAGGTCAAATATATGTGACTCAAATCGCTTATTTTATGAATACTTTTGCAATATTGAAGATAGCAACTTGATATTTGGCATGCATGTGTATCTCATGGAGCTGCACATTTTGAGTGGTGAAAGGTCATATATGTGGCCCAAATCGCTTATTTTATGAATACTTTTGCAATATTGAAGATAGCAACTTGATATTTGACATGCATGTGTATCTCATGGAGCAGCACAATTTGAGTGGTGAAAGGTCATGGTCATCCTTTAAGGTCAAATATATGGGTCAAAATTGTTCATGTAATGTCACTTCTGCAATATTGAAACTAGCAATCTTATATTTGAAATGCGTGTGTATCTCATGGAGCTGCACATTTTGAGTGGTGAAGGGTCAAAGTCAAGTCATCCTTCAAGGTCAAACGTCATATAGGGGGACATTATGTTTCACAAACACATCTTGTTTTTATTTTATGAGATTACCTCACGAGTATATTTTACATTTTTAAATTGTTAGGGTTTGTTAAATTGTTCTGATTATAAAGTTCGGTATAGTGCACATAACAAACTGTATATGTATTTAAATAAAACCTTGTTAAAAGAGTATTTGAATTGTTTATTTATTGCTGGTGATTTTACATAAAATTATTTCGATTGTCCTACGCCCACTGTCTCGCATTGAAGTTAGACAGTTGTTATTTGGTGGCAAAAGTATGTGCATTATAACAGCTAAACCATCAAAAAAGAATTGTTGGTAGGTTTATTTACAGCCATAATATGACTGATATACTGTTATAACTATTGGCCTTCTGGATCTGATATGAAATAAACATTATCTATAACCGGCAAAAAAACCCAAACAAAACAAAAAACGCTTTGTATTTCTCCTAATTGTATATCTGTCTGGATGCATTTGTTTACATATTATACTACAGCCGAAAATAATTAAATGACGAGCAATACTCATAGAAATGTAAGAATATTTAATCTGCAAACATCTTGTCACCTTCACTAGGATTTGAACCTAGATCTTCCACTGAATCAGTGGATATGTTAGCCAGTTACACCATGGAAGTCAGACAGTCCAATAACAGATTTAATATATTTGTATACATACTGGTACGCGTGTATTTGTGGGACAAAATATAGGGTTTTCTTGATTTACTCATTACTGTGTTAATAATAAGAAATATGTCATGAAAAAATTGTTGATAAATCCTTGGTTAGTTTTTCTACAAATGAATGTAAAGAAATCACTTGTTTGATGTGCGAGTGCATATGTAATAGGCCCAAATTTGGGGTTATTAGAAGGGGTTATTTAACACTGAACAGGTATATTTGACAGTCTTATAATGTGAGTACCGGTAAATGGAAACAAATTAAGAGTTAAAATGATACTTTTCTTATTTGAAACATAATGATGAGGTGAATGTATTTAATTTACGGTGTAACATGTCTTCTTCTGCGTGTTTACATAGATGCATAGTTTTTTTCCAATAGCAATATATAAAAGAATATCCATTTCAATATCATCTTGAAAATTGATGATGCTCATTGAATTAATAAATGGGAGACAATTTTAAATTCTGTTGTAACAAAAGCTGTCAGAAGACAGCGCGCTCGACTTTTCGAGTGCTTGACAGTAAGCCATCATGGGAATATTGTTCATATTCAATAAGGTCAAGGTAATATAGTCATATTCTAACTGGAAGAGGACCATAATTGAAACATATTAATCGCTTATGTTTTAAAGAAGTGGTACATTATAGACGATTCTGAGTTCATGTATATTTTTCACAATCTATTAAAAATTTGTAAAGACATAAAACAAACTAATAAGATTATATTTTAAGTTTGATAGCAATAGCTTGGGTGGGATGGTTGGACGGTCTTTCAAAAATGAAATAATAAAAATAAACATTTGTGTTTTTTACCATGTAAAAAAAACAACTTTTTTTTTTGGGTGGGGAGAGGGGGAATAATGTGGAGAATAATTATTTTCAACAAGATCACCGCATAGTGGGTGCCAACGCTCGGCTGCAAACAACTTTAGTGCCTTAAGCGCTTTGATTTACGATGACGAAGTTACCCACTCTCTTACACTGCGGTTCATTACATTCATTGTATGTTGAGGCGATATGATTATAAGCATAGACAAAGAATGCAAACTTATTTTATACGCTAATGATAGTACAATTTTATTTAGTCCTGTTTTTATATCCCAGAAGCTTTGTAATGTTTTAGAATGTTGTTCTGAATGGCTAGTGGATAACAAGTTGTCTCTACATCTCGGCAAAACAGAGTATATTATGTTTGGGCCAATACGCAAAGTAAGCAAACTGAAAATGTCTCCAGTAATACAAAAAATGTGAAAAAGGTTAAGTATTTGGGCCTTCAGATTGTTGATATGTACTCTTTCTGGTGATAATATTGCAAATAACATTGTTTCTAAAGTAAATGCAAAACTTAAATTTGTATACTGACACAAAACTTGTTTAGATTTTAATTCTAGAAAACTTTAAAGTTCAGCTCTTTTACGATGTCATTTTGATTATTGTTGTTCATCTTGGTTCCATAGTTTGAATAAGCTCAAACGAAACGAGAGCGCCGATGGCGTTAAAAGCATAGGTGCAAGATACAGGGAAGAATGGCGTCACGTGGTATAATGTAGTTCGATATCGCCATCCGCGAATTTCTCAAATCAATAATTTCAAACAATTACCGACTATTTAAATAGATAATCTTTCCATTTACATCAGTGTTTGAAACGCTTATGAAAAATAATTACCCAAGCCTTTCAAAATTTAAGCACGGACAGATCTGTATCGAACTATTCTTTTCACAAATGAAACAAGAAATATCTTTAAAAAAGATATACGGCGTAAATAGTTTAATGAATGAGATCAAGTATAGCGAATGTCATCACACGCAGTACGGGATGTTACGGGGAGTTTTCGCGGCTTATTTTACATTATAACATATTGCTGGTCATAAACCTATAGATACAAAACAGAAAACCAAAAGAAGAATGGAAGTGAAATTTAAACATATGAGTCAACCGGCCACACGAGAAGTATCCGTATTTATAGGCGCGTTCTTCGAACAAACCTGTTTTAGTGGTTTGTCGGGCATTGCTATTTGATTCGATTATTAACAGTATCAATTATCATCGTGCTAATGCTTAAAGTGATATTATGGGCATTTTGCACTGTTGAATTGAGCTGAAAAGAATTAACAGGTCAAAATAGTTAGTTAAAATGTGGTTACTGATTAATTATCTGCAACTCACCTTGCTACCAGTTGTTTATATAAAATATATTTTATATTCGATATTCTTACGTGACCCACCCAGTCCTGTAAGCTGAAATGATCCGTAAAACAATTTCGTGTCTGTGTGTCGAATGAACAAATCTGCACTAAAACTAAATTTAGGTTCAACTCGTTAACGCATGATCAGTTATCAAACGAAAGTACGGTTGATATTCAAATGCATTATTTTTCTCTTTCTGGTATATTGTTTTAGTATGATGATGCTGCATTAATTAATATAAGTGTATATGAAGTAGAAACATCAAAAATAATCAACGGTTGCGATAGACACCTATAAACTGTTACATGCTCATAATATCACTTTAGTACATTAGGCAATATGGACGAATAATTATTGTTAAATTTATCAACAATAATATTTATCATTGTATTGTTGAAAACACATTAAGAATCTATTATTTACATACCATAATTATATTGCTGAATATCTTCATTTAACATATTTCTGGTCTAAAGAAAATTCCAGGTCACCTAGTTCACGGATAGCGTCTTTATTATATAACGATTATTTTACTGGCCGCCAACTCCGGTGATGACCTGTATATAAACTCTGAATGTCCGCGAGTTGACCCGATATACCTCGCGGGTTGAAATGCAATGCTTTAAAGTGAGGCCTCGCTTCCGCTGCTCTTTATACTTTTACATGTTAACATGTTGACAGGAATAAGGAAGTAAGTACTAAATATGAGAACATAGCCTTTTAAGTATAAACGCTCTTGCGCTGGTAATACTCTGAAAATAAAAGGTGTACGCACAAACTGTATTGATGTCGAGAATTGAGTGTAAAACTGTTCTATCTATTAAGCCTTTTCATTCGAGATAAAATTGTTTCATACAGTAAAACAGTGTTACAAAGACGCGGATATGTTTCCAATGTTCTGGTGGTATACTCAAATCAGCCAATGGAATAAATGAAGTGTATTCATTCGTACCTAGCCGCGGGAAATTTTATTGGAAATTTATTGGACACTTACAAAGGTCAGGCTAAGGTGAAAAGCTGGCTTATGCAGCTTACGCCGAAAAAGACGCTACCCTATTCGTCTGCGTCAAGAATTTGTCGTAAAACTTTTGGTAAGCGTTAGATGCAGACGTGCACAACAGATTGAGTTCTGAATACAGATTTCTGAATGCAGACTTTTATAGAAACTCCTCACAGCAGTTACTTCCCTTGCTTCGCCCGGTCAGTAACTTCTCGTATAAGGGAGGCCACTGCGTAGGAGTTTGAGATTTATAGTGCAGATAGAATTGTTTTACGAACGAAATTTGTTTTAGGTTATAAGAAGATTTTTTGACACAAAACGGTCTTAGAAAAATTCACTAAAAACGGTGTCAGCAATATTCTTGGAAAAAAACGTTAGAAAAACGTTTCCAAAAAAAATTGTAAAAATGACCATATACTAAATTAAATAGATATTTCGTCTGATTTTTGATCAGGTAAGGCTTCATAATGGGTAACCGATAGATGTGGATTTTCGAAATGTGGTATATACCATAAGCATAGGTGCGTAAACGCACCTATGCTAAAAATCACAAATAATGCAAAATAAAATCTAATAAAATCAGATTTATTAAAGATTACGAACCAAAAACCTCCATTACCAATGATGATTTTGTACAATTGAAAATGTTAAATGTGGAAAACAGAGTGAAACAATTTAAGTTATATGCATAACATTTATTATGGAAAATGTCCTTCCTATCTCAGCAAGAACTTTGAAAAATCATCAAGATCTGGTAAAAGTAATTTCATAATACCAACTGTGACAAATGCTTATTTCAAAAACACGTTCAAAAACTCTGGGTCTACAGACTTGTATTCCCTTCCAGAGGACATCAAAAAAGTGGAAAATATTGACAAATTTAAAAGAATGGTTAAGAAACACCTACAAGACAAACAAACTGAGAGAAGTGAGAACATATATATGTATTATTGATATAAGAATATGACTGTGATATAGAAACAATCGGAATCTGTGATAAATACTATTTGAATTGAAATGATTTCATATTTGCAGTATTTATTTAGTTAAGCCTCATGATTGGTAATGTTATACATTTTTTAGCTCGGCTGTTTTCGGAGAAAACCCGAGGTATTGTCATAGCCAGCTCGTCGTCTGCCGTTAGCGGTCCGCCGTAGGCGTCGTGCTAAAACCTTAACATTGGCTCTAAAATCAAAGTGATTCCACCTACTACTTCGAAACTTCATATGTAGATGCACCTTGATGAGTTCTACACGCCACACCCATTTTTGGGTCACTAGGTCATAGGTCAAGGTCACTGTGACCTCTAATATAAAACTTTAACATAGGCTCTAAAGTCAAAGTGCTTCCACTTACAACTTTGAAACTTCATATGTAGATGCACCTTGATGAGTTCTACATGCCACACCCATTTTTGGGTCACTAGGTCAAAGGTCAAGAACAATGTGACCACTAATATAAAAATTTAACATAGGCTCTAAAATCAAAGTGCTTCCACCTACAACTTTGAAACTTCAAATGTAGATGCACCTTGAAGAGTTCTACACGCCACAACCATTTTTGGGTCACTAGGTCAAAGGTCAAGGTCACTGTGACCTCAAAAAAATATTCTGACATGCTTTCGCAGCCGAGCGTGGCAACCGTTATGCGGTGCTCTTGTTTTTATACTTAGAAAATTGAAATTTTTTGTTAAGTTTTGTGTTTAGGTCCATTTTATTCCTTAAGTATTTAAGCTTTTGCTTTCATACTTGCAACACTTACTAACTATCATAAGGGGACTGTGCAGGTAAAGTAATGTAACTCTGACTGGCATTTTGACAGAATTATGTGCCCTTTTTATACTTAGAAAATTGAAAATTTGGTTAAGTTTTGTGTTTAGGTCCACTTAATTCCTACAGTATCAAAGCTATTGCTTTCATACTTGCAACACTTATTAACTATCATTAGGGGACTGTGCAGGCAAAGTTATGTTACTCTGACTGGCATTTGGACGGAATTATGGGCCCTTTATACTTAGAAAATTGAAAATTTTGTTAAGTTTTGTGTTTTGGCCCACTTTACCCCTAAACTATCATAGATATTGCTTTCATACTTGGAACACTCGCAAACTTTCATAAGGGTACAGTAAAAGGACAAGTTGCATAACTCTGGTTGTCATTTTTACGGAATTATGGCCTTTTTTTTACTTAGTAACTTTGAATATATGGTTAAATGTTGTGTTTCGATCCACTTTACTTCTAAAGTATCAAGGCTATTGCTTTCAAACTTCAAATACTTTCATGCTATCATGAGGTTACTGTTCCTGGCAAGTTGAATTTTACCTTGACCTTTGAATGACCTTGACTCTCAAGGTCAAATTATTAAATTTTGCTAAAAATGCCATAACTTCTTTATTTATGATTAGATTTGGTTGATACTTTGACAAAACTACTCTTACCTGACATACCACGATAGACTCCATCCAAACCATCCCCCGTGCCCTCCCCCTCCCCCCCAGATTTCCCCCCCCCCGAATCCCCCCCTATTTTTTTTTTTTTTTTTTAAAAATCATCTCACAAATGACCACCACCACCCTCACACTATACTATACCCCCCACCCCCACCCCCCCAAATTGGTTTATTTTTGAAACGGTTAAAAAACAAAAATATTTATATTTATTATTTTATGTTTGAAATACCGTCCAACCATCGCACCCAAGAATACCCCCCATTCCCCCCCCGAATCCCCCCCCCCTATTTTTTATTTTTTGAAGATCATCAAACAAATGACCACCACACCCTCACACTATACTATACCCCCACCCCCCCTAATTTTTTTTTTAAGATCATCTCACAAATGACCACCACACCCTCACACTATACTATACCCCCCCCGTATCCTCCCCCCTAATTTTTTTTTTAAGATCATCTCACAAATGACCACCACACCCTCACACTATACTATACTCCCCACCCCACCCCCCAATTTTTTCTTAAAACGGTTAAAAAACACAAATATTTATTTTTATTATTTTATGTGTGAAATACCGTCCAACCATCGCACCCAAGAATACCCCCCACCCCCCTCCCCCCCTCCGAATTCCCCCCCCCTATTTTTTTTAAGATCATCTCACAAATGACCACCACACCCTCACACTATACTATACCCCCCACCCACCCACCCCCCCAATTTTTTTGTTTGAAACGGTTAAAAAACACAAATATTTATTTTTATTATTTTATGATTGAAATACCGTCCAACCATCGCACCCAAGAATACCCCCACCCCCCCCTCCCCCCCCCCCTAATTTTTTTTTAAGATCATCTCACAAATGACCACCACACCCTCACACTATACCCCCCCCCCCCCATTTTTTTGAAACGGTTAAAAAACACAAATATTTATTTTTATTATTTTATGTTTGAAATACCGTCCAACCATCGCACCCAAGAATCCCCCCTCCCACCCCCCCTTCCCGAATTTTTTTTTTGCATTTTTTTTCCGCATTTTTGGAAGATAATGTAATAAATGTCCACGCCCCCACACAATACACCCCTTTTCACTCCACCCCTCCCTCCTTGATGATTGAAAATGATAGTCCCTTCACCTTTAAAAAGAAAATAGATGAGCGGTCTGCACCCGCAAGGCGGTGCTCTTGTTTGGAAATAAGCTTTTATAGCTTAATGGGTTATCCATAGGTCAAATATAGCATTTCAATTGGTAACTAATTTGTAAACTTGTTATAATATATATATTTAATTTATTTAAATATTTATATATTATTTAATGACTACAGCTGTCAGAATGACATTGGTGTAACTATGTTTTTATGTATTGTGATATTGTTATATGCGTTTGACCGTGTGTGTTTCAGAGTTTATTTACAGGTCCTACTGGCCTCTTCACGAGGTTACGGTAGCCCGACCTGTTGCGTTTGACCTAGAATGTAAATAAATAAATATAGGCACGAATGAAAACTCTGCTAGGAGAGGTTCATGACATTCTATACATAGATGGTGACGTCACTACATTATTGGCAGTCAAAGCGGCCCATCCACACACATTATGATTGTCAATATTATTGACTCAATAATATTGACAGAACCTTTTTTGCCCTCAAGTGTACACAAATATTTTCAATATTTTGTTCATCTGTACTTCATTCAAACAAGAAAGAAAATTGACAATGCGTCAATAAATATTTGAGATCTCTGATTTTCATCAATGCATTGACGGTGTCTTCAATATCATCCATTCACTATCAATTTTATTGTCAATATTCATTATTTACAATAAAATTGACATATTGATATATATTCAGATTGGGTGTGGGATGGGCCGCTTAAAAGACCGGTGTGTACACACACGTGACCGAGATGTATGACATGACTTAGTGAATCTCTCATTCTGGGATCCCAAATATATCCAAAAATACTGATGGGCATGCACTGATATCGATTAGTGAATCTCTCATTCTGGGATCCCAAATATATCCAAAATACTGATGGCCATGTACATGTATGCCTATGCACTGATATCGAGTTCGTATTTACGCATAGCCAATGAAAACATCTCTTAGAAAATTGTTTATGAAACGCAACCACTACTCGTAGCTAGTAACACATGAAACACACACACGCGCTGCAGTGAGTTTGTGGTCTGCGCTAGTTGCAATAATCCAACTCCCAGCTATTGACCCTCCGGGTATGAGCTGTACGTATGTACTCATAAAAGCTCAGAGCATTCAAGAAGAACTATGGTCTGCGCGTATAACGAAGTTATATTTAAAATAATTTTCAAAGTAAGGAAAAATAAATGTTACAAGGGAATAACCGAATGTGGAAAGTAAAGTGAAAAAGCGGATTACCAACTTGTCTATCGGTAAGTGGTAAATGTTTTTCATTAGAAAGTGAACTGATATTTGCCACAGGCGCTCGATGGCATTGTTTTTATTTATTTACTTATTTTATATATATATATTTTTTTAAAGTTACCCGTTGTTTATTATTATGCATACACATACTTAATGAATAAAATTCTTCCGACATAATGTCTGCTTAAAAAAAAGGATATTTCGACTATGTACATATGAACCGGACGTGATCCGTTACTGGCGACCAAACTGTATTGTCAATATCTATGTACATAATCGAATTTCTTTTTTTTAAAGACGTGTATGTGTATGCATTTTAATAAACAACGGGTAACAAAAAAAACATTTTGAGTGGTGGAAGGTCAAGGTCAAAGGTAAAAAAAGCGATCACTATATGCCCTCCTTCGGGGGCATAATAACTGGTACACTTTGTACGAGAGTGGCTACAACCAATCTCTATCATTTGTAGCCTGGTATAATGGCAGATTTTCCATATTCGATGAGAGTTGGTCTAGATTAGTGTAGTGTAGAACCCGGCTCGATGCCGATTACTTAGATTATAATGACTACCAAATCACAACGACACACCATTGAAGGTTTCCACATTTTAATAAGCGCCCTCTATACATGTTCATATCAGGGGATGCAACTATAACAATAATCCTTGTAATAGTATAACAGAATTACTTCCCTTAGACAATTGCTCCTAACATGATACGATACTACATTTCCTCTCCAAGTGAATTATAAACATCCCAGAACTATGTAAACTTACACAGAATATTTTCAACATAGTATTTTTTTCAAATGGTAATCTTAATGTTTTAAAACAATATTATGCTCCCATTGATAGTCTGTACATTTAAATTGAAAGTAATAAAACTTTCGAAAGATTTTTTTTCATGTCATATGATTTGGAAATCCTTCACTTTTATCAAATTAACATTGCAACATTTAAAACATATGTACACCAACAAAGTATGAATCAATTAACCTTTGTTGTTATTGAAACCATACTGTCATTCTTTATCTTGTATCTTAAGAATTACCATTTACTCGCTATAACACATTGTCTTACTAAATCATAGTAAATACTGACAATATTGTACTTTAAACTCTGCATTGTTGAATCAAGTTCGAAATAAAACAGGTATTACTATCACTGGTGTTCACAATTTACAAATTTTACACATGAATGTGTGGAATATGCATAATATTCAGGTCCATGCAATATCAACTATTAACTAGCCATATTTTAATACATATATAGTTAATACTTGGATATGGGACAAAGTTGAGCCAACTTATCAATTTTAAAACAAAATACATATACATGATATTCTGTGTGTCTGTATGTACACAAGTTAATACAACATAAAGTTGTAATACAGAATAAACAGCTATAATCTAATACTGATTGATTTAATCATTAATACAAAAAAGGTTTGTATATAATATTCATGATATGGCTAATTTAATACATGTCAAAGTCTGTGAATCTTGATGGAAGTTTCGGCCAGACCACAGGATTATGGAACGGAAAGACCGCCAATATTATTCATCACCTGAAATGTTGCACGTGTTGATTATTCAGCTCATTTGTTTAACAGAGAATTTTTTAAATGCTTACATACAACATTTTTATATCTGTTTTGTACAAGTGTAAAATGTTGTATGTTCCGATTCTACAAAATGTTTAAATGTTTGAATATATATATATATATATATATATATATATATATATATATATATATATATATATATATATATATATATATATATATATATATAGTTATAGTTATAGTTATAGTTATATAAGTAAAATGTTATAATCCAGATTGTGAATATTATATAATAAAAGTAAAAACACGTGTCTGGGATTTTAAATATATATTGATTTAGCCAACGCGTTTCGCATAGCTCTTCAGGGCATCTTCAGGTAAAAATCCCCTACATCAACATTTTTAAGTCATTTAGTGCCTAAATTGCGGTCGATTTACGTAAACTATATACCATTTTGTTGAGAAAGGATGCCTCGTGACGAAAAATGACCACGAACGGCTACTTGCCAACATAAACTACAAGAAAACACTTCTCGAACTCGTAGAAATGCTAGGTCGGCTCTTGTCTGACCAAACGTTAAGTGCCGATTTTTACATAGAGAATAATAGGTTAGTGTTGATTATAGATCAGGTTTATCATGCGAGGCTTAGAAAACAAAAAGCACGAGCCTTGGCGACTGCTTTTTCGTTTTCGTGCCGAGCATGATAAACCTGATCTATAATCAACACTAACCTATTATTCTATTTATCCCACTTTTTATTCAGTAAACTTTTTTTATTTAAACAAAATAAGTTTTCATGAGTGTTTGTCGTACTTTGATAATGACTGTAGTGTAACCAAGGTCAGGTGTATTACTCCGCGTTCCATAAATAACCGCTGATCAAATAATCATTTTTTTAATCAGAATATCGTTCTGTAACAAAGTGCCGAGCGTTATTAAATACAATTTTAATCATATTGAATTGCAAATCTTTAAGTTTTATGATATCAATATGACATTAAGTTGTTATATACAAGGAACTACATTTGTTTACAACGTAGCCTAACACCACACACAATTCACTTTCGATATCAAACTATCGAGTCGATCACGAGGTGCACAATATTTGCTTCTTTGTTATAATATGTGGTTATTCGTGACGAAATAACAAATATTACTTGGATTTAAGCTAATTATATACATTTACATTTTGAATGTTGAAAGTGGCACCAAAGTGAGGCAAAGTTGTTCGAACTAGAGAAAGACATTTTCTGGTGAAGTGACTGGGTGGGGCGAACATCAAGATCAACTTGTTCGACGGTAGACAGTGGTTGTCTAGGCTGCATTTCGGCCATAGTTTCGGTGCATGAAGGTGAACAAGAGGAATCTGTTGGATTGTTACATTAACTGGACTGAGCAAGAATGATCACTTTTGCTGCTGGTCAACAGATATGTTGGAATAATTGGTTATTGACTGGACATTGTTGTGCCCTGTTATGGCCATGGTTTCAGTGGGTGGAATGTTTGCATTTCGAAGTTTTTGGACCAGGAATTTGCGAACTGAGTGGTTCGTTATTCTCTTGTGCTTGAGAAAGCCGGCGTCTTTTGCCATGGCCTTCAGCATCTGACCTAACTTGTTGACACCTAATTGTTGACGCAAGAATCACCGGGATGCAGTGTCATTTGTGCGTATTGACAGGTAGAAAAGATGCTTTGAAGAAAAATCAGATGGACGCATATCCGAGTACAGCTTGTAAATGAACACAGGATTTCTTGGTCCAGACGATTGTTTTCTACGGTCAAAGGGGAGCAACTCTAACTAACATCTTCAAAGGGGAGCAACAACAACAGAACCTATTTGCATAGTGTTAAATTTACCTAATACTAGGTTTTAATGACAATAAATGACAAAAAAACTCGTTTTTTGCTACTTTCCTTTGTTTTAAGTTCATTAAGATTGACAAACATTTGAGATTGTTTTTATTATTGATGCACTTGGCAAATACAGGTGACGAGGTGCGTGGGAAAAAGTAGTCCCGGTTCGGCAGTTCATGACGTCATTTCGTGCCATTGATTATAGCCTTGCCGTTGATTATAGATGAAATTTAATCAACGGGGCTTTAATCAACCGATTTCGCTGTAAAAGTGGGATAAAAGAGTAAAAGTATCGAAATACCCCTGCTACCGAACATAATCCGCATTAGTACAATAAGCAAATACGAGTTTATCAACTTACAACACAGATTTGTCCTTTTGTTTACGTTATAACGTCAAAATCGTTGTAAATCGGGAATTGTTTATCGGCAATTTCCACTCTGGATCAGCAGACGATTTATTTCATAAATCAATCTCTGGGTTAATGGTCGCCATCTTTCGAACTACTTTCAAAAGTACAACAACAACAATAACAGTAGAAGACAATTTTAATTGCGAAAAGTTGAAAAATTGAGTACATGTGTCACGGTTGTTGAGTGAAATAGTGTTATTTTCAACTGTGTATGAAGCATGTGAACTGGTAGTGGAATAACCGAATTGTTGGTGGAAATGGAATTTAGAAATATATCTAATAATTCATCATCGTGTAGAATAATCATCAGCAGCATTTCTGTGGAACATTGCACTATTCAAAAAACAAGTGTTTCATAGATATGGTGCTTTTGACATAGTTCACTAACCATCAAGACTGAAATGATTCATGCACACAGGTAAAGTAAATAATTGAATTTGTGCAGAATGTTTATTTTTTACAAATTATTATTTAATTTGACCAATTTATTTTAGATTGATTGCACTGAAACTCAGAGTCTAAAGCTTAGTAAGACACTTAAGCCAGTTTTCTGAGAAGAAACAATACTTGTTCAGAGTATAGCAGGCTCATGCGGCCTCTGGTTTATTAATTTGGCCTCGGCCTTTAACCTGGGTCGCTTTGATTTCAGGTGTTTAGCCCCCATATCAACAAGGCTCTCGACCCTATAAATTATGTAGTTATTCATATTGTCTAAAGATTTTGAGAACCCTCACTCGGTGCCAGTGGGGATAAAACAGGGACCTTCTCATAGCTAGATGAATGCATCAAATATGCCAGCAACACTTTATAATCAATTACTTTATCATTGATGATTCTGTTCTTTTAACTACATTACTAATTTACCAAAACAATGTGAAACACATTTTTATGCCCCAAAGGAGGGCATATAGTGATCACACTGTCCGTCTGTCTATCCGTCACACTTTGCATTTAGGTTTCGAAAAAATGCTCATAACTTCTATGTCGCTTCAGATGTAACATTCATATTTGGTATGCATGTGTATATGGACAAGGCCTTCCCATACACACACAAATTTTTACCCCTTTGACCTTGAACTTAGGGTCGGCTTTTAGGTTTTGAAAAATGCTCATAACTTCTATTAAAGCGTTTATCGGGGGCGTATGTCATCCTACGGAGACAGCTCTTGTTTTTGCTACTGTCCTCTGCACAAACCATGATATATCTGCATATATGCATCCAACCAAATCAGTAAAACTATTTGTCACTTAATTACAGTAAACTTATTGCATGTTAACTTTTCAACAATATATATATAATACATGTATATATAATTATATATAACAGATCTTGAAAAAAAACTCACATCAAACTTCAAATTGTTTTAGTAAATTATAGGCTTTAATTGGTATTGTGACATTGACACCACTCATGCATGCGACTATACCATTATACAACTATGGAGCACATTATTTATGAGAAATTCCAATACATCAACATATCGTCTCAGATTTAAGGCAGATAATCTAGTGCTTTTTGCTGCCATTTTTACTATTACACATTTTTCATTTTATGTTATGATGCATTGATCTTGTTTCTAAATTAACCAAGCAATCATGTTAAACTTTTGAAGAAAGATGTTGTCTGATAAATATAAAAAATATAATCACTGCAAAGTGAACAAAATTCAGTTGAATACTGTGACCAACAAAGATTTGCCAAAGAGCAATTCAGATCATGATTTAAATTAAATACAAGTAATATGAAAGTCTGCCAATTGGATCCCAGTTAAGACTTATTTGTCAAATCTGCACATTAATTTTCCCTTAGCCATGTATAATTAGGGACTAAATACCATCAAGTCATGTAAAAAGGAGCAGGGTATAGCACGCTGCTATTTTTTTTTTTTTATTCAATATAATACATACAATGTATACATGTATATGATCATACAACATAGTATAGTGATTGTACAAAGCAATAAATTCAGACATGTTATACAAGATATGCTAATATGTATATATTTTTTTCAAAGAGAAAAGGAAAGAACAACAGAAGAATAGTTATGAAAAATGATGAGTTGTATAAAGTCGGAAGAAAGCATACTGGACTTGTGTGTTTTGTTGTACATTCACAATGATCTTATAAGATTGAAATATATATATATATATATATATATATATATATATATATATATATATATATATATATATATATATATATATATATATATATATATTTTAGAAAGATAAACTAACATAAGAGTGAAATGTATATAAGTGGACAAACATTATGAGAATTTAATCCGATTCCATTTTTGTTCAAAGATTTGTAATCTGTCATTACTGAGGGCTATTTCTTTCTCAATCTGGATTTTTAGTTTAAGACTATGGACAAAACAATTAAAATTTGGTACTTGTTTTTTGTACTTCATAATAAAGATAAAATATTTCATCATTATAAGAATAAAATTAACAATATTATTACAGTCTATTGATTTCAATGAGTTAATTCCGAAACTTACATTTAAGAAAGAAAGTTTAACGTTTAGTTGCTGTTGTTCAAGAAAAATTGCTAATTGATTCCAAATAGGCTGGATGTGTTTGCACTCCCAAAAAAGATGTTCTATAGTTTCGATGTTTTCACTGCAGAAGTCACACAGATTTGAATTAGATAATTTGCATTTAAAGAGATATTTATTTGTAGCTATAATTCTATGGATGTATTTATATTGAAAATTTCTCAGTGTGCTTTCAACAGTTGCTTTATATGGCACGCTGCTATTGATCTCTTGAGCTTTCACAAGAATTTTACGGGTAATTTTCATACAACAAATGATATTATGTAGTGTAATGATAAAGCATTATGAGCACAAATTATATCTCTTACATCTCTTACTAGTGGTGCAAAAATCATTTAAGTGTCACATTTCAAAAGAAAATTTATATAAAAAGGTATTATTAATTGTTAAAACGTTATAAAAGGTTATTTCAATTCACTAAAGCATTTAATTACAAGAAGCATTTTATGTCCATTACAATACATGTAACAGTATTGGCATTGTATTTATCTGCATTTGATGTGCATTTAATACACTTAAAAATGCAGACAAGACACACTTCTAACCGAAACAAATGTATTTTTTTCTGTATTTTTCCAGCATTAATACTCTTCAAGTGTATTTTTTATCATCCCAAATACACTTTACCAGGAAAAAGGTATGTTAAAATGCATTTTTAGTTTGTTTTAAGTATATTTTCAAATGCATTAAGACACTCTTTTCTTTTGCAAAAAATGTTGAACAAAAACTTGAAAATATTTAATATACTAAAGCGTAGTAATAATATAAGTTTTGTATGAGCATCAAAAACAGTGTCAAATTCATACCAGTGCCTATTTAGTAGCAGTAGGCCTTATATGGTCTACTTGTGGTAGAATTAATGCATTTTGTATAATACAACATACATAAATTAAAAAATATAGCTGCCCATACAGGTCAATACAATGTTCAATTAACTACACTATGCAAAGTTGAAATATGACATCAAGCTTGGAATAATCTTTTCAATAATGAATAATATGCTGTTTTAATTTATAAGTGAAATAGACACTTGCATATAAAAACTGATATTAAATTAAAACTAAATGTTTAATTTGATTTTAGCTCCACTGGCCAAAGGTCCTGTGTCCATCGTGCATCCATGCATAAACTTTTCCTTTAAACATCTTCTCCTAAACTACTGGTCCAATTCTGATGAAATATCTTAGGAATGTTCCTGGGGTGTACCTCTTTCAAATTTGTTCAAATTATGCCCCTGGGGTCAAATTTGACTCTGCCCTGGGGGTCACAAAATTGAAAATTTGCTTAAATAAGGCCTATTTTGTGAAAACTTCCAAAATCTCCCGTCCATAACCATTGGGCCTAGGGCTATCAAATTTGGTATGTAGAGACATCTAATAGTCCTCTACCTAATTTGTTCAAATTATACCCCTGGGGTCAAATTTGACCCTGCCCCGGGGGTCACAAAATTGAACATATGCTTATATAGGGTATATTTTGTGAAAACTTTACAAATCTTCTCGTCCATAACCATTGGGCCTAGGGCTACCAAATTTGGTATGTAGTGGCATCTTATAGTCCTCTACCAAGTTTGTTCAAATTATGCCCCTGGGGTCAAGTTTGACCCTGCCCCGAGGGTCACAAAATTGAACATATGCTTATATAAGGCCTATTTTGTGAAAACTTCAAAAAATTTCTTGTCAATAACAATCCGGCCTAGGGCTATCAAATTTGGTATATAGTGACATCTAATAGTCCTATACCAAATTTGTTCAAATTTAATCCCTAGGGTCAAATTTGACCCTGACCCGAGGGTCACAAAATTGAACATATGCTTATATAATGCCTATTTTGTGATAACTTAAAAAAAATCTTGTCCATAACCATTAGGCCTAGGGCTACACAATTTGGTATGTAGTGACATTGTATAGTCCTCTACTTAGTTTGTTCAAATTATGCCCCAGGGGTCAAATTTGACCCTGCCCCGGGGGCCACAAAATCAATTATATGCTTATATAGTGCCTATTTTGTGAAAATTTTAAAACTCTTCTTGTCCTTAACCATAAGGCATAGGGCTACCAAATTTGGTATGTAGTGACATGTTATAGTTCTCTACCAAGTTTGTTCAAATTATGCCCCTTGGGTCAAATTTGACCCTGCCCGGGGTCACAAAACTGAACATACGCTTATATGGGGCCTATTTTGTGAAAACTTTAAAAATCTTGTTGTCCATAACCATTGGGCCTAGGGCTACCAAATTTGGTATGTAGTGACATCTAATAAACCTCTACCAAATTTGTTCAAATAATGCCTCTGGGGTCAACTTTGACCCTGCCCCGGGGGGTCACAAAATTGAATAAACGCTTTTAAAGCGCCTATTTTGTGAAATCTTTAAAAATCTTCTTGTCGAAAACCATTTGGACTATGGCTACCAAATTTGGTATGCAGTAACATCTTATAGTCTTCTACCAAGTTTGTTCAAATTATGCCCTTTGGGTCAAATTTGATCCTGACCCGCATGTCACAAAATTGAACATTATATACGCTTATATCTTGCTTATTTTGTGAAAACTTTAAAAATATTCTTGTCCTTAACTCTAGGACCTAGGGCTACCACATTTTGTATGTAGTGAGATATAGTAGTCCTCTACAAAGTTTTCCCAAATTATGCCTCTGGGGTTAAATTTGACCCAGCCCAGAAGGTCACAAAAGTGTACATGTGCTTAAATAGGGCCTATATTTAAGTATTTGCACATGCAGAGAAATTTGTTTCAGCCTTTTTTCAGCAGTGGAGGGATACAGGGCCATCATGGCCTTCTTGTTTAAATACTCAAAAAATGAAACCGTGTTCATGCTTGCATGAACACAGTTTATAAATGCTGTCAGAATTATAAAATATGCAATTACTATAAATACAAATGCCAGGGAAAAGTGCTTTTTGTACTTTAAAATTCGAATGAATATTACAATAATACATTCTGAATACTATAGTATGTAATTAACAGTTTTGTCTGAGAAAATCACTAAATTTTATATATTTATTCAAATTCACATAAATCATATTTCAAAAACACATCATGACTTCAAATCCTTTCACACAATACTGAAAAAAATGCACAGTTTCTGATTGTTATTGATTCTTTATTAATTTATACATGTACCATATTTTAATCTTGATGCATCCTCAATTGTATAATGCACATCTTAATCTGTTTTAACAATTATAATATAAAGATTAAGGCTGACTCAGTAAAATAATAATCCATGATTTCTGCAGTACTTGCAGACAAAATAGGAATACTGCTGTGATATTATCTATCTATCTAATGGGATATTAATTTGGCTTCAATAGAAAAAATCAAAGCATACACATGTATAAAATGTGTATGTATATATTAGTTAAAATTAAATTTATTGACCATCGATACAAAGATATTATAATATATGTATGTATATATATATCCTTGTAAAACTAAAAATTAAATATGTATGTTTCTATTACATCATTTAGGACTTTTATTTTCAGACAAAGTAGAGTGAAGCTTAAAACAGTATCCAATTGTAACAGTCAATTTTGGGAAAATCAACCTTATAATTATTTTCTGTGTTGGCCAATGTCATAATTGGTATAAAATGTATATTGAACTGGAAGTTTTCTTTATTTTAAATGATAACATTTGCTTTGTCAGCCATAATTGTCACAATCAAGTGGTCTTTTTACACTGTAGTTTTCTCACTGACTATGGGTTTGTTCTGAGAATGAGCCACACAAAGTATCGTTGGGGAGATGAGTTGTCAATTTTATGTTTATCAGTCTTTCATAATCCAGTATACCTGTAAAAAGGGAATTTGTAACTAATAATCACACAATATACACAATTAAAATTGTCTGCATTTAGATTTATTTAGTACTGCACATTAATCATTTTCCAAAAATATGTAGCAACATAACATTATATAATGCTGCAATACTAAAGTAATTTACTAATTAAAGGTCGCTGATGTGTAATGGATGTGGTGTCCACCTAATGATCTGGAGGTCACTGGTTTGATCCCCAGTGTGGGAGCATTCTTAAGAAATCTCCAAGAGACACCCAAGTACTGGTTCTAGGCCCAGGAAACGAACTCAAGAGCATTTCACATACATGTACGTAGTTAGTACTTTAAATTTAATCGAACTAAAAATGGGTTAAAACTAACAACTGAAACCCTTATTAATACATTTTATTTTGAATCAAGCAAATGTGCAAATTCATTAAAAATAATGAGTAAAATTTAAAAATTCTACTTTAAAGTAATCATGATAATTTAGATCATTTTCAGAATATTTAATGATGATAATGATACAATTATATATTCCCTAAATGATAAAAATAAAACATGTAATGTTAATTTATGAAAAAAAAACGTTTCAATTTTATCAATATCATGGTAATTACAACTAGATACAGGCAATTAGATCAGAAACGTGCATTAATTATATTAACCCATTCATGCCTAGTGTCCTGAAAAAAAGGACATTGCAAACAGCGTAGACCCAGATGAGACGCCGCATAATGCGGCGTCTCATCTGGGTCTGCGCTGTTTGCTTAAAGAAATTTCTGTAAGAAATATTCTAAATATAGAAATAAATATACCAGACAGCCCTACTTTTGGAAATAAATTGATCCAATTTAGAAGGATGGGAGAGTCCACTGGGCATAAATGGGTTAATGAACAACCCAGACATTTGTAGTGATTTATGGTCACTATTTGATTAACGTTCTATACATGACCTGTCATAAAAGGTATTTTTTAGCCAGTACTACAATCGGCAATGATAGTCTGTATTGCATACATATTCCAACGTCTATTATCGATTCGCTTCCTCAAACTGAACAAATATTTAATGTTTACATCGCGAAACGTAATGCATCCAGTTTCACTTTCGGTTTGGTTGGTTTTGTAAACACCGTACTTTCATCTTAAAAATTGGATGATAGGGTGATTAAATAATAATGGAAAAGTAAATCACTTGGATAATAGGTCAAAATGCAACACAAATGAACGTTAATAGTGCTCTTAATATCAAAGTTTCGGTAAAAAGTTTGGCGCTAGTTCAACGCGCATGTATACAGACTCATAACAATAGACTGACAACCTTTTGGGTAGTAAAGTAGTAATACAAGGCAATATGGCGACCGTTAGCCACGAGGCCTCTCTTACGGAGGAATCCGAGATAGCCGATGTATCACGATTGGGCAATTTCGAGTCCAGCTCCATGTCGATCAGACGCTCAAGGTAAATACGGTTCTCGGTGAGGTATTCGGTAACTCTGAGGCGCGGAATCAATAGTTGGATAAATAGCATAAAGTGAAGGAGACTTGTGATCAGTCACTAGTGTGAAATCTGTTTCCACCAAGTACATTTGTAGTCGTTCGCATGCCAATACAATAGAAAGAGCTTCCTTTTCTGTTTGCGAGTATTTGCGCTCAATTCTGTCCTCTGCTCGCATACATTATGACATGTAATTCTCCGTGTTCATCTTCTTGTACTAGAACACAACCCAATCCAACTGGACTAGCATCACAAATCACTTCCGTTTTTCTGTTCCTATCGAAATATCCCAAACTACTAACTGCAAAACGCTTTCTCTAAGTTTATTGATAGTTTCCGACTGTTCTGTTCCCCAGACAAATGGTTCATTTTTATGTCCCCGACCACTATAGCGGGGACATATTATTTTTGCCCTGTCTGTTGGTTTGTTGGTTGGTTTGTTTGTTTGTTTGGTCAAACTTTAACATTTTGCAATAACTTTTGCAATATTGAAGATAGCAACTTGATATTTGGCATGCATGTGTATCTCATGGAGCTGCACATTTTGAGTGGTGAAAGGTTAATGTCAAGATCATCCTTAAAGGTCAAAGGTCAAATATATAGCTTCAAAGCGGCGCAAAAGGGGACATAGTGTTCCTAACAAACACATATCTTGTTTCTTGTTAACGGAATAAATCGAGAGCTGAAGTTCACAAGTCGAAGAAAACTTTCGATTTCAGAAATTTTCTGCGGCTGACGAGCATTTCGTACTGCTTCTATCTTGGATTCAGTTATTTCAACTTCAGTTTTAGATAATTTCAGTCCCATGAAGTCAATGTTTGGTAGATTGAACTGACATACGTTTGTCCATGAACTACAATGTCATCAAAGATGTTGCTCACACCATCGAGTCCTCTAAGAACATGTGCAACTCTAACAATAATCCTTGTAATAGCATAACAGAATTACTTCCCTTAAGCCATTACTCATAACATGATACGATACTACAATTAGTATCAATATAAAAACAATGGCCAAGTTCAATCAACATCGAATAAAATAATTCTAGCTTTAAGATTGTTAACATGGTTTTTCTAAGATATGTCCGGTTGACTAGTTATTACATATAGTTGTGACGACAAACATTCTGACAAATTTTCAGCTAGAGTTTGCAATGATTTCTGCTTCTAGCGTGGCAAAAAGGTTAAACTACTTGATCTCGTTTCTGATATTATCTTGCCATAATGTAAATATAAACATTATAATGACTTAATTTATCATGATTGAGCCAATAATGTGGCCTTAAGAAAGCAACTAGCTAAAGGAAAACAAGCACGATGCAAACAGTATGATGACAGGCATAGACTAGCTAAACCTCAGCACTTTATACTGTGTGTTTTTCAACATCCCTTCTTTTTTCACTGTGTAACCTTCATCTTCATCTGCATTATTGTTTGACACAAGTTCTTTCAATGGCAGATGTAGCCTGAAATTGAATAGTTATATGAATAATAAAAGGATTTCCATGTGTTTTGGGTTTGACACACTGGTAAATAATATGTGTCTTGTTTTGCATCATCATTGATGTTATATTATATCAATTTGTGACATTATGCAAAGTTTACCTTAATTTGACCTGACAAGTATTGTTAAGTACAGTTTTCTATTAAGTGAGGACATTAAACCAAAATAATAACATTAGTTTGAGTTGTGGGTATGACAGTTAATCATTATCAGACAATTTATTATGCCCCCTTCGAAGAAGAGGGGGTATATTGCTTTGCACATGTCGGTCGGTCTGTAAGACCTGTCTGTCTGTCTGTCTGTCGGTCGGTCTGTCGGTATGTCGGTCTGTCGGTCGGTCGGTCCACCAGGTGGTTTCCGGATGATAACTCAAGAACGCTTGGGGCTAGGATTATGAAACTTCATAGGTACATTGATCATGACTTGCAGATGGCCGCTATTGATTTTGAGGTGACTAGGTAAAAGGTCAAGGTCACGGTGACCCGAAATAGTAAAATGGTTTCCGGATGATAACTCAAGAACGCTTAGGCCTAGGATCATGAAACTTCATAGGTAGATTGATCATGACTTGCAGTTGACCCCTATTGATTTTCAGGTCACTAGGTCAAAGGTCAAGGTCACAGTGACCCCAAATAGTTAAATGTTTCCGGATGATAACTCAAGAACGCTTAGGCCTAGGATCATGAAACTTGATAGGTAGATAGATCATGACTCTCAGATGACCCCTATTGATTTTCAGGTCACTAGGTCAAAGGTCAAGGTCACAGTGACCAGAAATAGTAAAATGGTTTCCGGATGATAACTCAAGAACGCTTATGCCTAGGATCATGAAATTTCATAGGTAGATTGATCATGACTCGCAGATGACCCCTGTGGATTTTCAGGTCACTAGGTCAAAGGTCAAGGTCACGGTAACCCGAAATAGTAAAATGGTTTCCGGATGATAACTCAAGAACGCTTATTCCTAGGATCATGAAACTTGATAGGTAGATTGATCATGACTCGCAGATGACCCCTATTGATTTTCAGGTCACTAGGTCAAAGGTCAAGGTCACCGTGGCCCGAAATAGTAAAATGGTTTCCGGATGATAACTCAAGAACGCTTATGGCTAGGATCATGACACTTCATAGGTACATTGATCATGACTGTGAGATGACCCCTATTGATTTTCAGGTCACTAGGTCAAAGGTCAAGGTCACATTGACAAAAAAACATATTCACACAATGGCTGTCACTACAACGGAGAGCCCATATGGGGGGCATGCAAGTTTTACAAACAGCCCTTGTTTTAAATTATCCATAATTATCTTATTTTTTCTTTACATGCTTTGGTTTTTTATCGTTTTAATGAATTTATGGCTAACATGATTCTCACTGATTTTACTATATAAATTATCACTGTGATTGTAAACGATGCTGATAGAAAGCCAAACCTATCACCAAATAGTTTAACAGCTGCGCAACTGTAGAAATAAACAATCTCATTTGTTGAAATGATATCCCCCCTGTGAAAAATGAATTTTGTGACAGACCGAAAAACGCCAATTCTATACCCCTCCACATTTGGTGGAGGATAACTAAATTGTTTTCAATTTGACTGATTTTCTTTTTTTATGAATCTTATTCTGGCAAGAGCCCTTTTAAGGCTCAAGTCCTATGCATCAGAACTTCAAATGCTTGTTTTAATATTCAATTAACAACAATACATTGAAGTAATAGCAATAGTTACAGTCCTTTGAAAATATTTCTAAAATTACACCACAAGCATACTTGTAACTTGTTTTCTCATCCCTGCTGCAGATGTCAACGAAGTAGCGCAAATACAAAATCTGGTATTCTTGGTTCATCGAAGGTTATCTGGAAAAAATATGAAACATTTACAACAAAAATTAAGGTCTTGAGAATATTCAATATTATTTAGTTTACGGGAATGTTACCTCAGACATAAACTAAAGAGAGATCACTGCATAAAGCGTTTTGTCTAATCTCTTACACAGGGATCTTATTCTGGGAAAAATGAGAAATAAAATAAATATATCGTGTGCCATGATGAAAGAGCTTGACAAAAATCAAACTCTACCATTTTTGCACCTTATTTCCGCAATTTTCTAGTAATATTGTTACCTCTTTTAGTGCAATATTTAAGTATAGTCTCTTACTTTATCATATTTCAGTGATTAAGGTGTGAACACCGATGCTTACCCTATACATATCTCCAAAAAATAAAACCCTAACAAATTCCAAAAAGTAAAAAACATGCCTTTGAGTTAAATATGTTTTATTAATTCCGGGAGTATAATCCTACATAACTTGATTATAAGTAAAATGTAACATGCTTCGCATTCTTGACAACAATTTACTAGATTAAAACAGTTACATTTTACACAATATTCTAATGGCTATTTAGTTTACTGTAAAAGACAACATTTTTATAAAATTTAAATGCCGAATTTTGAAAGAACCGCATAACCATGCCTTTTCTTAAAAGTGCATTGTGTGCTTACTTTTTCAAACCCTTTACCAATCAGAAGCAATATGAAAATGGTTATGTGCAAACAGCATATATATATATATATACATATATATATATATATATTGTCTATATACACGTATACGTATATACAAGTACACAACTATATACAAAACATACATTAGCATAATAAACACACATTTTTCTTCGTCGTGGATCTGGTCTTGTGTTGTGTCCGGACCCAGGCCTGTGATGTGACTGCATGTCCTCATTTGTTGCATCTTCATCATCTCGTTGACTTCATAGTTGTCCCTTATGTAGAAAAGTCTTTCGTGGACTTCCCTGAAATTTCGTTGGTGCACTCGAGTGAGGGCGTGCTCCGACCCTGGGCGGATGGTCAGGTCCATCGTATCTGCCTCATGGCGCAACATCGGGCAAGCACGTTTAACCCTAGGTCGGGATACCCTGCTCGAGTGTTAATTCTGCGATGCCACCCTGGAAAAATATGCTGTGAATTATGATATCTATTATTTTTTTTATATAGTAAATACATTTACAAAATACCTTCAAAGTCGCTATTTGTTCTCACTGTCTGGCGATTGACACTCCAATTTACGGGTTGCGACATCGATTATCTGATCTACGTTCGTTTCATGTAGAGCATCACATTCTGGAGGGGACCTCCAACATAAATGATATTTAATTTTTACGCACTAGCGTAGATCTGGCGTTTGCAAGTCACTTATGGCACATGCTTCTAATTGATTGTTTGCGAGTCGCTAATAGAGCATAAGCTTTCTTAAAGTAAATGCCCAACACCATTTTATTATTTTTTATTGGATTAATTTCATTACCGATATTGTTCATTCATGCTTTTAAATTATGTTTAAATGTTATACATACACATGATGCATAAAATAAAATTGAATTTTTGTGTCAAAAATTATTTTATGAATTATATACTCGCTTGACATGCATTTTGTATACTTTCGGTTTATTTGCTACAACTCGCCCTCATTTTTCTTTAGGATAATTTAAATTAACTCAAATTAAGAAACCAGTCTACCGGAAGTTAGGAAACGGTGTTTGCATAGAAATAATATTCCTTGTCAGTTCTTTTCGGCGACCAAGCGCCTAATAGAAGGGAGGGAATTGTGGGTTGTCAAGCAAGTATATTATTCATCAAATATTTTTTGATACAAAAAAATCAATTTCATTTCATCAAAATACTTGCTTGAAATACATTTTGGATATCTTAAGAATCCTAAGCAATGTGAATGAAGGGTGGGATGTGTATGAACTCAATAAGGTCTCACCCCTGTTCCTAGTAGTATCTTCAGTTTTCCTTCACCTGCTTCACTGTGCCTTCAGTTTAATTTATTTCATAACAACTATATAGCTTCAAATATTGTCCCTCAACATTTTCTGTTCTTTCCTAGAACGTATTCTTAAAGTCATGTACACAAAACAATTCATATCCATAAACAGTTCTTTTCCCAAAAGGAACTCATTGATATGTAAAACTCGACCTTTCTATTCAAGAAAATTAACATTTACACTCTTCGAATAGAAACGCGTAAAAGTGGACTCTGGTCCAATCAGCTGCTTCCATGATACTTTTCACGAAAAACCTTTTTACAACGCCCATGATGGGGCTACTGCTCGAGTTGAGCGTCTTCTAGCCTGAACATCCATGTTATGCTGTTAATATGCAACTTTAAAAGTTTTATAATCCATCTGAAAATAGTTTGCGACGATACAGATTATAGAGTTTTCACATACGAAACAAATAATTTTAACTCCGCAGAATTATTTATGTTTCTCAATTTATTAGTTCTTCTCAATTGTATATAGTAAGTGCACGCTTTGGGTCCAACAATTGTTGAAATGCAGAATAAAAATATTCAGACTTTTATGACCAATTCGATCCTGCTTGCTTAAACCTTTTTTTTTACAAAAGTAACACCCTTTTTTGTAAACTTACATTTTCTTCTCCCAAGTGTTTGAGACTGAAGATAACCACAGCGTCTAACATGGGTTATTGCTATTAGAAACACAGTCTTCCACATCACGTACTTCAGTGTTGCCTTGTTCATAGGTTCAAAGGGACACTCTTTTAAGACCTCCAAAACAATAGGTAGATTCCATTTAGGTACAATTTTATTTACCGGTGGTCTACTGTTAAAAACTCCTTTAAGAAGTCTAATAATAAATGGATGTTGACCCTCTGGTATTTTATCTACAGGTTGTAAATCAGAAGAAAGCATAGACATAAAGCTTGCGATAGTCCTGTATTGTAGACCTGAATGAAACAAATCTGTTAAAAACCGAGCTGTTTCAGTAAAAGATATTGAAAAGGTATCAATATTCCTTTCCGCACACCAGCTACAAAACTTCCTGAAACTTTCTTGTTTCTGAAGAAAATCCTTTTGTTGCAAACTGTTTGTTGAAAATATCCATGCAGTAAGGTTGATGTTTTTTACATTGGGATAAAGGATCATTTTCTGTGATAATAGATTGTCCTGAACAGGAAGTGCTATTGGTTTTGCTGTTAAAAGGTCCAGTAACTGAGGAAACCAAAACCTTCTTGGCCAATGTAGTTCAATTAAAATGATATGACACTGAAATTGTTTCATGTGAGATAGAACTCTTGGTATCAGAGGTATAGGTGGAAAAGCGTATACAAAGATTTGGTCCCATGCGACTTAAAATGCGTCTGTTACATACGTTTGTGGATGATATGACCAACTGCAAAATAGTGTTGTCTTTTTGTTTTGTTTTGTCGCAAAGAGATCTATCAGAGGGTGTCCTTAAATTTTTAATATCATATCTGCTATCGCTGGATTCAACATCCACTCTGTTGAATAAAGAATACTACGACTCAATCGATCGGCTAGGTAATTGTTCTTTCCTGCGATGTGTACTGCCTTCAATTGTATATTGTTGGCAGTTGCCAAGTTCTACACATCCCATGTCTGAGAAAATAACTGAATTGACATTGTTCTCCCTTGAGGATTTATGTATTGTACTACAGTCTGACTGACTGATCGAATCAAAACAGACTGTTGTGTCCACTGGTGTAAGAAATGTCTGACAGTCTGCTTAACTGCATCTTCAAACAATTAATGTGCCACAGCTTCTGATGTTTTGAACACTTCGCTTGAGCAATCGGATTGTGTAAATGTCCTCCCCATCCCTTTTTGAAGCATATGTTACAATTGTGACCTGTGTGCTAAAATGTTGGCTCCCGATAACCACCAGTTCATGTGACATGACACACTGGGATACAATGGAATATGTTTGTATAAACTGTCTACTGAAGCTTTCAAATGCTTGAGAACATGCATTTGAATTGGATTATGAATTGTCGTCCATTTGAAAACCAGTTGTTTACATGATGCAATCAAACCCAACAAATGTAAATAATCCTGAGCCGTACTAATCTGTGTTTGTAACTTCAGGATTGCTTATTTGATTGCAATTACCCTCTTTTGTGTGGGATATGGAGAACAGACCCTACGTATTCCAGACAGTGACTTGGAACAATATAAAAAAGTGAAACAAAAGAAGTCTTGGAACAAGATTGGATTTTGATAGATTGCCCATGGATCCTATTTCTAATAATGTCATAAAAATTAATATTCGATCCACAATTAGCCCCTGAAACGCCTGATTGAAAGAAGATATCCAATCCAATCGTCTTGATATGTGGCAAGTTTTATTGACTGTTGTCTCAAATACGCAGCTATTACTTGAACTACTTTTGTAAACACTCTTGGAAATCATGTCACACCGATGCAAAGTGCTTTGAACTTATAAGCCTGTCTCTGAACACAAAACCTCAGATAACGGATTTGCTTCGGGTGTATTGGAATGTGAAAATAAGCATTTCTTAGGTCTATTGAAATACCAAAATCTCCTTTCTTTACGCGATCAAGTACTGTTGATAATGTGTCCATCTTGAAATGAACCTTTCGGAGATACTTGTTCAGAGATTTAAAATTGATTACTGGTCGATACCCCTCTGTTTTCTTTTATACTAGAAACAGTGTACTCTAAAAACTTTTTATTTAATTTCTGTCTGGCAGGAACAGTCATAATCATATCTTATTTTAAATAAAATGTCTATCTCTTATTGAATAAATGAATTTTTTTCTGAAATCAAGGTCTCTTTTAGACCTAGAAATTTTGGTTTCTCTAAAAATTCTAGTTTGTAGCCATGTTGAATTATTGACAGAATCCATTTGTCTTAAGTTACAAGTTTCCACTTTGGTAGAAAGTGTTTTAAGCGACCTCCTACAGGTTTCTCCGGATTGTACAACATTTTTCTTACCGAGTCACTTCGAGCACTGAACCTACTGCCTCGTCCAGCTGGAACTGGCTGCTTTTTGAATGGTTCTCTGGCAGGACTTCATGTTCTAGGCCTGCGCTCAAATGGCCTTTGTTGAGTACATTTTCTTCTTTCAGAACGAAAAGTACCTGCTTGAAATGGATCATATGAAGTATATCTGTCAAACCTAGCACCTTCTTATCTAAATGTTTTTAACTGTTATGATCAAACAGGCTCTTTCTCTTCTAAGAAGACTTCTTCTCCAATTCTGGTAACAATTCCTCAATCTTTTTTATTTCTATCATATCGTTGTTGCAAAAGACACTCCGCCACTTGAGAGCGTTAAGTTCAAATCAGAATGTAATATAAAATTCCTGTATAAGCAATAGTTGCTTTACGTTGCACAATATGATGGAATGCTGAACATCTAGCAATCTGATCAAGCGATTTGTGAGACATTGCAAAAATGCCTTTGACTGTTTGCATAGATCTGTAAAGATTTGGTACACTGTCCTTTAAATTTGACAATAACTGTCCTAGTGCTTGTTGAGAATACAATTATGACGAATTGCCATTTTTTTTGTCGTGAATAGGCAGAACATTCAATTCCTTTGTAAGGTTGAGTGGCCAAGGAAGCCCCAGACTTAAAACATGTAGCCTTCTTTGAACTATGTTTCTTAGACAATAATGTTTCATGTTTACCTGTCTTTCATCTTTTCCAACAAGTTAAGTCAGTCCATCCTCTGCTCGAGTAGGTGAACAGTTTCCACCGATAACATTCCTAGTCATCGTTTCACACCTGCCATTTGCAGAGCCGTACGAATGACTTTCATTTTCAGAAGTTGCTGACAATAATTTATCAACACTGCATAAAATTTGTCAATTTTCGTCTCCAACGAACTAATTCTGTTACTAACATTCTGTACCAAGGTATCTACTTCAGACTTGCGTTTCCTTGTAGACACCGATTTTGAAATCGACGATTCTCCACCCACTGATTCTGCACGGTCAACGTGGTGAAAATCATCTGCCAGAGTACTTCCAGCAGTTGAATTATGAGCAACATCTGCCTGCGCCATTCAATCACTATATATTTATTGTCAAAACAATTAAACCTCTAATTTATCTTTCCTAAATGAGAGCACGTGTTAGCGCTTGGGCGCCAAAAGTAAAACTGTTAAGGAATATTATTTCTATGCGAAAACCGTTTCCTAACTTCCGGTAGACTGGTTTTTTAATTTGGGTTGATTTTAATTAACCCAAAGAAAAATAAGGGCGAGTTGTAGCAAATAAGCTGAAAGTATCCAAAATGTAGGTTGAAATTAACAACACTTCATGTTTTATATTTATTAAGCATAATGAACTATGCACACGTATTTTATAATAACAATAAATCAATTGTATTTTTATTATATATGATTATAATTTTTAACACTATCGTTATTAAATACATTTATATACATCCCGTCATTATTCACACCTATACGGTATTATACGGAACGGTTTTATTAACACCTATCCGCCTTTATATTTTCCGTGGGACGAAACGTCTACCCTTTTCAACACAAATATCTGGCACGAACTATTAGTGGCACGAAACGTCCATAATTGGAATAATGATAAATTAAATGACTCAGGTTCGAGTTGACCTTCATCAAATTCAATAACTTTATCACAAATATTGATCGTTTGGGTTGTGAAATAAATGCATATTAACGCGTTCACGCACAATGTATCGAGCTCTTTTTGTAACTTCTTAACCAATTACATAGCCGTATGCCTTTTGTCGCCAGTGTCGATTGTGAAATCCCGACATTTGCCATTTTGTATACTGACAGTTCCGTCGAATATCGTTTAAAGAAAAGCTTAAGACTCTGAGTCTCATTCCAGCGTATGAAGCACGAATTAAACAGATCAATTATTATACCTCTAACGACAAATATCCTGCATATTGAAACATGTTAGGGTTTGATAACTTCCAACACATAATGTATGTCATGGTACACTAATTCCGCCGGTTCTAGGGGCTGTCTCAAGCCAATAGATCATAGCGCAGTTAATTTTACCCGTCATAACATTTTGGCATTGACATATTAAATTATGATATCTCATCGTCATCATAATTGATTATGTTTAAGTCACTTAAATGTAATTGGAAATTCGTCATCAATATTTTCGATCCTGAAGTGGATTAGATGTACTGAGAAATTTATGTAAGTTAAACGAATAAAGGAACATGATTTGTGAGAAAATTGAAACAACACTTACATTCAAGCACTTCTTGCGGGTTTTTCGTTAGTGTCACGATACTATGCGGAGGGCCGATAAAATGAGGATGAGGGATATGCCCTACTTCGCTGATGCATTTTTAGTCCCCTACCGGGGACTATATGGTTTGCGCTCTGTGGTCTGTCTGTCAGTCTGTCAGTCCGTCAAACTGTTTTGGATCCTGCGATTCCTTTAAAGTTCTTCATATTTTTTCATGAAATTTTAAACATGGATAGATGGCAATATGGGGATAATCCGATTATGCACGTTATTTTGTTCATACGTCAATAATTTTGGTTGCTATGGTAACAAAAAGACTAGAAATATTGCTGAAAATGGTGGATCCTGCGATAACTTTAAAAGTTCTTAATATTTTTTTTTCAGGAAACTTTAAACATGGACATATAGCAATATTGAGAGGTAGAGGACTTTTATTGCTTGGCAGAAGTCTTGTTTAAACATTACTTTTTTCCTTTATCAAATGCACCATGTAGTACATAATTCTAAACTTAACAAAACTAGAAGAACACAGTGAACAAGTGTTAGAATCTGTTCTTTATACAAAAAATAAAAAATAATCCAGGAACATTACGTACATTACGACTATGTATAACTAAAGTTAGTTGGAACTGACCGCACAAATGACGTCGTTTTCGTGATTTTCACCAAAGACTATTTTCACCCGGTTAGATGTTTATATTGATATTTCTTAAAAATGAATACGCCATTTCACCTTTACGGTGTTTGAGCTCCCCTCGTTTTTTTTGTTTAAAGATCGTAGACCTCGGAAAAAAGGTTGCTGAAGGAAAACTGTCAAGAAATTTGCTGCTTCGAGATTTTGGAAATACAAATATCATTTTCTCTTGTAACACAGAGTATTTGCGTTCATTTACAGTAAAATGTAACATAAATCACGATTGTTTTATTTTCTCGAGGGTTTTTTATTAACTCTATTAATTAATTTAATGCCGAATTATAATGGATTAAACCCCTGTTTTGAACTGATATTCTTTTAAGCATATTTTGGGACCTGACTTTTAATCGTCAAACACAGCTAAAACAATGTAATGTTGTACACGCAATAATTGTCGTGAATGAATGCCGCATGTATGCGAGTATTTTTTTCTCTTTAAAAGTCAAGAGTTAATATTTTTTGTTCTTTCGCAGTCGACCCAGTATTTAACATATGAGGAATTATTTAGTTTAAAGTCAGTAACTCAATGTTGTCACAAAAACAGCGATTTGAATGATTTCTCGCATACTTAATGCTAACATCTGGTGTGCGTAGTACAATGCATTTGACGGTTTTATTACGCATATGAACACTATTGTGTTTCAATATGCCTAAATAGAATACTACGCTTACTAAACGGAGTACTATGATTACTATTTTCAGGCAACGATTCACCAGTTATAGACGTTGAGGATGCCAAGATTGAAAAAGAAAGCATTACAAAGTGTGTACCGCTCTAGAAAACCCACTCATCAAACGTAAAAAAGATGGCGTCTAAGTTCCCCGCCAGTAAAACACACCAATCGATGATTAACACGCGCATATAAGTGTAATAAAAAAACTGGTAATGTCGGTTCGATAATACTACCATTACTGCGATTGTGAATACCAGGAGCGATTTTGAATATCGGGCGCGAGCTATATGATGTTTATCAGTTGATATTTTCTTGTAAATATTAACTGTTTATTTAAACAATGACAGTTAACGCGTTTTGCCACAACGATACAGATACGGGCATGTGACTTTGATATGACACACTTTGGACGACCTACTTAAAAAAAGTTATGTTGTTGGTGAATAGTATATCATAATCGCCAAAAGTGAAGTGTTTTTTATGACTCTTGTGACTACATAATATTTAGACTGTTGTATTGAGGTAATAAAGTATTGGTTCACCCAGAAATGTTATTTCGTTTGTTACTATCATAGCCTGCTAATCATAAAAAAAACGTTAATATGTCAAATGCATAACGAATTCATTCCGACCGCCGTGACCTTCGGAATGTAAATACGCGATAAAGTGATATTGAAAATGTAAAATAAATTCTGATTCGCTCTTGCGAGCTGACGTCACATCTTTCCCAGTAGGCCTATTCATGTATGATAAACGTTTACTACAAGTAACGTTGAAAATGTAAACGCAGAACACTTTGGTTATAAAACTCAGAGAGTTTAAGTGGTGAACTTTGTGCACTTTTAACGATAATTATTTACACAGAATAGTTCCTTCAACTGGTGAGAAACAATTATAATTACCGTAATTACTCAAAGTTTTCGGACACTAAGATTTCAGACACCCCCTTTTTTGGCCAAAATAAATATTTTTCGTGACTCTTAATTTTCGGACATTTCTGTCTATCATTAATGACACTAAATTTTCGAACAGTATATTTTACAGCGCTATTTAACCACATTTCGGCACTGTATTCGTTTATCTTGTCACACTTTGATCATGGGGTTTTTACAAACGGATTAAGGTAATAAAACCTGAGAGACGCATGTCCGAGGGCAATGCACCATAACATTTGCGTAATGGGGTAAATAGCCATGTATACCGGTAGAAAACAGTCGCTTTACCAAACAGCATTTTAAATGATATTTTTATTAAGGAAGCGGTATGTTTAATGTTTTTACTTTTTTGTTCTGTACCATTTCAGGCAAGAGTAAGCAAAGCTGTGAAGTTGTTTTTATTTAAAGTAGAAACACTATCGTGCATTGATTTATTTCAATATAATATAAATTTTCGAACATTAAATTTTTGACTCTAATTTTTCGGACACCTAAAATTTTTGAATATTTTCCGTATCTAAATTTTCCGACACGAACAAAATAATTATTTTTAAGTGTCCGAAAACTTAGATTTATTACGGTACGCAGCTCTCGCCATGATATTCGCTTCCTTGCATTTCGCGTTTGTTTGTATGTGTCTTTCTGTCTGTGTTTATATCGGAAAATATATGCTTGTTCTCCGCTTATAATTATAAGTCAAGGCTGAACTTTATTTAACTTCTTTATTATCATGCATGGATTTATATGTTTGTATTTAGATGTATTAGATTAAACAAATAATTAAGAAGCCTTATTATTTAGCGAGTGTATCAAATTATTATTTTTGAATTAATTTCACAAAATGTTCGATTTTAATATTTGGAAAAAAACTGGGAATCGGTTGAACGCTACTTGTTATCGAAGGAGTACACGGCTCTTACGCCCTCACAACAGGTATAGACACTTTTCTTTTTATTTAGGAAGGGAGCAAGAGCGCAGGGGGGGGGGGGGGATGAGGGTATGCCTTCAAGGCATAAATATAATAATTCGAGCAGCGTTGGTCAAATAATTGTGTTATTTGTTGAAATTTATTTTTGAAAATAAAGATCACAATATGAATCTTTTGTTCCTACTGTTGAACGTTCGAATGATGTGGCTAAAGAAATACCAAATAGTCTTGATGTTCGACACCAATCTCAATAAATGCTCATTGTTGAACGTACGTATCTCAAAGGTTGTTATTAATTCTAGCGTTTTGACAGAATCAAGCCAAAATGCTTAAACTAAGCGCCCAGGCATAAGCAAGCTGTAATTAAAGAGCTGCACTTTCAGGTCCCACAGATGCTTTCTGAGCTTAGCAGTATGCTATACGGGGAGATCAGTTCAGATTCGTCCAGCACCGAATTCTAACAGGACGACCTGACTTTTAATAAGCCGATGCCAGTGGAGGTTCGAAGTCCGTGCAAGCAGTTAAGCAAACTAGACTCTTGTGAATAGTATAACCTGTACCATCAGGGTTTGCCCTAGTCCGACGTATCCCAGTCCGACTCGTCCCAGTCCGACTCTACAAGTGACAGTAAAGACTTCTACCGGAACGCACAGGCTTACAATTACACGTGTAGCGATCTCAGCAGTGACACTTATAAGTCTTGAATAGTCCGTAATACGTGTCTATCATCCAACGGATTTTACACGAACGTTTCAAACAGTGGTACCGGTTCTGAACACTGCGGATTTGAAATAAAGAGCGAGCCTCATTGGGAGGAAGAGCCGATGAGCAGGCGACTCACATTTAATAATAACCATCATATCGTGCATAGCGGTGGCGGCGCCACAAGCGCCCATCCGTGCGGCGTCCCGGAGGACCTTGGGCGGCAGCTGCTCAAGGATTTGGGATGGAGGTGTGGGAAGTGTGCCGGCAGCTGCAGATTGATGCAGGTATGTAAACGCTACCCCGTTTTCTATATTGTTTATGGAATCATTAAAACGGTTCTGTAAAAATAAATGTATCATATATGTGGTATTATTGCTTGATTTCAGCCTCTTGTATTGCAAACATGTCATAGTTTTGACTGTTAAAGACAACCGTTTCACAATACATGTATTTAAAGAAAAATCCAGATACCTTATATATCACCGGTTTGATTTGTCCTTGGTACAGAAATTGCGTCACCTGGCGTAATGAGTTGAATACAAATAATAGTATGGATCACTGGTATTGTAGTAAATGTTATGGAAAAAATGTATTGCTAGTGTGATAAACGATACTAAACGCTAATATAGGCCACACGTCTAAAATCGACCCTTTCCGTATAAGGACTGATGTTATGTTGGAAGCGGGCCAATTATTAACCCCTAACCAGCTCTGCAGTGTGTTGTTATCTTAATATCTAAAATTCCCATCAATTTTAATTATTGAAATAAATGAATCACATGCTGGTCTAAATGGAACACCCATCTTTCAGTGCGTACAAACAAAGCTGTCTTATGTAAACCTTTCAAATCACACACAAATCGTAGAAAATTTGCGGGAAGTTAAGTCGTGGTAAAAAGAGAATTTTAATACGACATAGACGCTAATCACCTTTTTAGCTCACCTGATTGATCAGGTGAGCTTTTATGACCGGTCTTTGTTCGTCGTCCGTCCGTCCGTCGTCCGTCCGTCCACATTTGTTCGTGAACACTCTAGAGGCCACATTTATTTTCCAATCTTCATGAAACTTGGTCAGAAGCTTTGTCCCAATGAAATCTCGGTCGAGTTCGAAACTGGGTCGTGCCGGGTCAAAAACTAGGTCACTAGGTCAAAAAAAGGAAAAAACTTGTAAACACTGTAGAAGTCACATTTCATGCCCAATCTTCATGCTACTTTGTCAAAATGTTTGTCTTAAAGATATGTTGGTTGAGTTCAAAAGTGGTTTCGGTCCGTTGAAAAACATGGCCGCCAGTGGTCGGGGCAGTTTTCCTCTTTTGGCTATAGAGAAACCTTGTAAACACTCTAGAAGTCACAATTTTTGCCCAATCATCATGAAAGTTGGGCAAAAGATTGGTTTTATTGATATCTCGGAAGAGTTTGAAAATGGTCCAGATCGGTAAAAAAACATGGCCGCCAGTGGGCGGGGCATTTTTCTCTATATGTATATAGTGAAAACATGTGAACACTCTACAATTCACATTTTTGGCCCAATTTTCATGAAATTTGGTCAGAACATTTGTTTCCTTGATATGAGAGTTGAGTTCGAAAATGGTTCTGGTCAGTTGAATAACATGGCTGCCGGGGGGGGGGGGGCAGTTTTCCTTATTTGGCTATAGAGAAACCTTGTAAACACTATATAAGTCACAAGTTTTGCCCAATCACCATGAAAGTTGGTCAAAACATTGGTTTTATTGATATATCGGACGAGTTTGAAAATGGTCCAGATCGGTGAAAAAACATGGCCGCCTGTGGACGGGGCATTTTTCTCTAAATGTTTATAATGAAAACATGTGAACACTCTTGAAGTCACATTTTTGGCCCAATTTTCATGAACTTTGGTCAGAACATTTGTTTCCTTGATATGAGAGTTGAGTTCGAAAATGGTTCCGGTCAGTTGAATAACATGGCTGCCGGAGGGAGGGGGGGGGGGTAGTTTTCCTTATTTGGCTATAGAGAAACCTTTTAAACACTCTAGAAGTCACAATGTTTGCCCAACCATCATGAAAGTGGGTCAAAACATTGGTTTTATTGATATCTCGGCCTAATTCGAAAATGGTCCAGATCGATGAAAAAACATGGCCGCCAGTGGGCGGGGCATTTTTCTCTATATGTATATAGTGAAAGCATGTAAACACTCTAGAAGTTGAGTTCGAAAATGGTTCCGGTCAGTTGAATAACATGGCTGACGGAGGGGCAGTTTTCCTTATTCGGCTTTAGAGAAACCTTTTAAACACCCTAGAAGTCACCAGTTTTGCCAATCATCATGAAAGTTGGTCAAAACATTGGTTTTATTGATATCTCGGACGAGTTTGAAAATGGTCCAGATCGGTGAAAAAACATGGCCGCCAGTGGGCGGGGTATTTTTCTCTATATGTATATAGTGAAAACATGTGAACTCTCTAGAAGTCACATTTTGGCCAAATTTAATGAAATTTGGTCAGAAAATGTGTTTCCTTGATATGAGAGTTGAGTTCGAAAATGGTTCCGGTCAGTTGAATAACATGGCAGCCGGGGGGGGGGGCAGTTTTCTCAAATTTATATAGTAAAAAAACTCCTGAACACTCAATAAGTCATATTGTTTGCCCAATCATCATGAATCTTGGTGAAAAGATTGGTTATATATATCACATAATTAATGCCATAATTATTGCCTTTATCTTGTCCAAATTTTAATTATATTATTCAAAATCCTTGTAAACACTCTAGAGGTCACAATTTTGTTTCAGATTTTATGAATCTTGGTCATAATATTAATTTTTGTAAGCAAAGTTTGATGTTTGGTAAAGGGGGGTCAACTCAAAATATAGGTCACCAGGTCAAATCTTACAAAAAGAAAATCACTCCATATGCCAGAGTTTTGGTTCAATAATGATGAAACTTGACAAGGATGTTTGTCTGGACAATATCTAGGTCAAGTTTGACGTTTGGTAGTGATTGAATGGACCGATTCCTCTCAGGTGAGCGAACTAGGGCCATCTTGGCCCTCTTGTTACTATTATGGCTGGAAAGTTAGCGTCATTTAAAAAAGAAAAAAATTATAATAAAGGGTATAAAACGGCGAAAACTAACTGTTTTTGCATGGACGTCGCCATTTTGACTATCGCGTAATTACTCCCCCTGTTATTTAAATGAAACTATGATTGATGGGAAAACATGGGTCAGCGTTTTTGAAGCTATGGATATGATGTTTTTTAATCTAACTTTGTTGGATCCTGATTTCAATTATTAGAAGTTAAGGGGTAAATAAAAGATCGAAAACCCTCAGTATTTGGAAGCAGTATGGTATTGGTACGTCTTCACACACGTAATAAAAAGACCCGCGTTATTTTATTACTTAAGAAGACATTTGGTTAATAAAAAAAATCCAATAACAATCAAAAATTAGTTTTGCAAATACTGTGTACTCTTTTTCAGCAAGACAAAGCATGCGACGTTTTTCAAAAGTCGGACTTCTAATTCTAGTTTGCCTTGTACCTGTTTGTGGTAAGTTTAATATTAGTGTTGATATTATTTTGTTCGTATGCCATTGCAATTTAGAAAAACCCACATAATTTAATTAAAGCATTGCCTTCGAATGTAAACGAAGTGAAACTTTAATTTCACTAGTAACGGTGAAACATTTTGAGCAGGCGGTCCTTTTTGGCAATAACCAATTCCAAAACAGCGGAACAAGAGAAAAAACCTAGATACTTTGTTAGCTTGTTTCAACTACACAATTAGTAATTAGTTATATTGCATCTGAGGAAAAGACTTCAAATCATTAATGATATGTTCAGGGATACAAACTACAGCCGCCACACAACACAACGTTGAGGCAAAAACAAATGCACAATTTTCGAACCCTTTTTTATCTATTATATGTCAAGGCCAGTAAGTGCTTTTTCCATAAAGTCCATAAAGCTGACTTCAGGTTATAATTGATTAAATACGCATTTCGACTGAGAACGTTTTTTATGATCCCAGTATATACTGGGGGACATATTGCTTTTTGCCCTGTCTGTTGATTTGTTTGTTATCCCCACGTTTTTTGAAACGCGTGGGGATATTGTGGTTATCTCCGCCGACTGTCCGTCTGTCTGTCCGTCCGTCCGTCCGTCCGTCCTGGTCACTATTATCCCCTACACTATTAGCACTAGAACCTTGAAACTTACACACATGGTAGCTATGAGCATATGTGCGACGGTGCACTATTCGGAATTTTAATCTGACCCCTGGGTCAAACGTTATTGGGGTTGGGGTGGAGCCTTGTCAGAGATTTTCCTGCGACTGCAATTCGAAAAAGGATCATAACTACTGTGTCCCTTCAGATATTGCTTTCATATTTGGTATGCATGTGTATTTGGACAAGACCTTTCCATGCGCATACAATTTTTGACCCCTGTTACCTTGACCTTAAACTTTCGGTCAGCTTTCAGGCTTCGAAATCTGCGACCGCGATTCGAAAAAGTCTCATACCTACTGTGCCCCTTCAGATATTGCTTTCATATTTGGTATGCATGTTTTTCTAGACAACATCTTTCCATGCGCATACAATTTTTTACACTGTTACCTTGACCTTGAACTTGAGGTCAGCGTTCAGGTTTCGAAATCTGCAACCACGATTCGAAAAGTCTCATAACTACTGTGTCCCTTCAGATATTGCTTTCATATTTGGTATGCATGTGTATCTGGACAAGACCTTTCCAAGCGCATAAAATGTTTGACCCCTGTGACCTTAACCTTGAAATTGAGGTCAGCTTTCAGGTTTCCAAATCTGCGACCGCGTTTCGAAAAAGGCTCATACCTACTGTGTCCCTTCAGATATTGCTTTCATATTTGGTATGCATGTGTACCTAGACAACACCTTTCCATGCGCATATTTTTTTACCCCTGTTACCTTGACCTTGAACTTGAGGTCAGTGTTCAGGTTTCGAAATCTGCGACCGCGATTCGATGCTCATACCTACTGTGTCCCTTCAGATATTGCTTTCATATTTGAGACGCATGTGTATCTGCACAAGACCTTTCCTTTCGCATAAAAGTTTTGACCCTTGTGACCTTGACCTTGAACTTAGGGTCCGCGTTTAGATTGCGAAATCTATTATGTGGTTATCTACCCAATCAGAAGAAGTGCAAGCATTTTCATCAGACACAGGAATTATTCAACAATGATGCTTCTGTATTGAAAATACATATAGAGTTACACAGTAGTGGCGCAGATATGTATTAATAGTCAATTGTTTGTGTTAACTCATCCGTGAAATGGTTAAGCTCATCCATCTAATGTTTATACAATGAATTATAAAATATTGGCACAAAGGATACCTTTATATGAGAGAAGAGATAGAATGCAGTCAAGCATAAAAAGCATGAGAAACTCATGGAATAGAGCCTCAAAAATCTATAAAAGGGCTGAAACTTTCAATTTGTTCAATTACACTTTTAGACTCGTTACTGAAAATCCGTCAAAATGTTCAAGTGTGAAAAATGTGAGAAACCATATAAAGCAAAACGAACTCTGAACATGCACATCAAAGACAGACATGAAATTCAACATTTTCATTGTTGTGTACAAGATTGCGATAGAAAATTTCTGAGACGCTAATATTGAGTCAACCATTTAACCTCAAAACATAACTTTTCCAAAGCAGAAGCAAGATTGGCTATAAGAAAGCATGTTCAGCCATCCCATTCCAATGAGGATGATATGTACATAATGGACGTCAGTGAAGTTGATTCAGTATTAAATTTGTTAGAGGAGAGCAGGATGAGGAGGAGAAATTAGGGTACCTTAATCCCAATGGATTTTACTCTTGTATTAAGGACTTCAATTTTAACATTTTCGACATGGACAACCAGATTTTCACCGCCACCAGAATCAACAAAGCCTCGATTACAATTACATAAGTGATGATGACATGGATGTCAACAACAACAACAAAATCAACACCATACCAGGATTCAAACCAGATCCTACTTATGTGAACACTTGTTTTTAGTGTAAAGATTGCTACTTTTATACCCTACAAAATCTCCGAAGAAATCATTGTGCTGGTGATTAATAATTGGTGCTATGTTCATTCCTATGTATATTTCATTAACTTCTTCATTTCTACACCGATTTACTGCAAATTTGTACTGAACATCTCTTATGAAAATATGGTCAATCTTAACTATGCATGACCCCATTACCAACCCTGGGGCGCCCCTGGGTCAAACATGCGGCGTTGGGATACGCGTCGGCGTCATTTGTAGTTGGTTTGTTGGTTTGCGTTAAACTTTAACATTTGCCATAACTTTTGCAATATTGAAGATAGCAACTTGATATTTGGCATGCATGTGTATCTAATGTAGCTGCGTATTTTTAGTGGTGAAAGGTCAATGTCATCCTTCAAGGTCAAAGGTCAAGTATATGGGTCAAAATCACTAAACTTTAACATTTGCCATATCTTTTGCAATATTTAACATAGAAACTTAATATTTGGCATGCATGTGTATCTCATGGAACTGCACATTTTGAGTGGTGAAAGGTCAAGGTCATCCTTCAAGGGCAAAGGTCAAATATATGGGTCAAAATCGCTAATTTACTATACACTATAACTTCGTAACGACTTCTCAAATGCATATGGAGCTGCACATTTTAATTTGTATAATGTTATGGTCAAGGTCATCATGAAAGGTCAAAGGTCAATTTTCATTTTAAATATGCCAAAACGTCAGTACCACTTTATAAAGATAATTTATATTTTACATGCATGTGTTACTCATACAGCTGAACGTATTAATCGGTGACATGTCAAGGTCATCCTTCAAGGTCATATACTTAAAAATGCCTATACCTTTTTAACTAGTGAACATAGCATGTCAAACATTTGCCATAACTTTTGCAATATTAAACAGAGCAACTTCATATTTGGCATGCATGTGTATCTCATGGAGCTGCACATTTTGAGTGGTGAAAGTTCAAGCTCATACTTCAAGGTCAATGTCATTCTTCAAGGTCAAAGGTCAAATATATAGGTCAACATCGCTCATTTAATATACACTACATAGCAACTTCATATTTGGCATGCTGGGGGCATAGTGTTTCTCAAACACATCTTGTTTCTTTTATTTTCAGGGGTTGCCGATATTACCATAGTGGGACCCCTGTATGTGGGGCGTGACGTTTACATCAAGTGTCGGTCTGATGAAGCCATTTCATTTTCAGTAAATCAAGAAAACAAAATTAAAAGTATTGGTGCCTGTACTTACGATAACGAATGTTTTTTGCAACCTGGAATTCCAAAAAACACTTATAATACTAGTAGATCGTCAGAAGAAAAGGCGACAATTTTAAGAATTATGAACTTTGGCATAGAACAGGTGGGAATTTATTCCTGTTACGAAACATACAATCCTGCAAACGAGAAAAATGTTTCTGTATCAAACAAAAACTGCAGCTCGAATTGGACGGCGTACTGGCTAGTAGTGATGTTGTGTGTATCACTAGCTCGCTTTTGCTCTTTGCGCTGAAGAGATTAATGATCAGTCTGATTGCTCTGATAAAAGCTCCTTTCTTTTAAAAGTTGTGTTTCCTTTCTTGGGGTTGAAAACGAGCAGATTATAGGAAACGTCAAGGTCAACGTAATAAAAAAATCCTCTAGATCAGCTAATTTCTAACAAAAACACATTGTCACAAGAAAAACTATTTTTGGGGAATGTGAACGTTTCTTGCTATCTTTACGGAAAACATTTTATCTGAGACTATCTTTAATGTGGTTTGATACTTTTTATTTCAGATTTATTAAAATAAAGTTGATTTTGTTCCATGCAATACCATCAAACGCAATCCTTAAGGCTACCAATTCGTTTACTTGTATATTTGATAAAGCGGTCTGTATTTTTGATATAGCGATCTGTTTAATTACAGTTTTAAGGCCTTGATTATTTTAAAGCTTCCCCATACTTTCAGGCTCCAACTTTGGAGTTTTTAAGCTAACTGCTCGTTAATTGATTAATATCGTTTTATGAGCGTTTTATCATGTTGGAGTGCTCTCATCTAATGTTAAATTTTGCATTAACCTGATGCTCCACTCTTTTATGTTTTAATTATGATCCCTTTAAGGCAGCATATAGCAGTCGCACTGTACGTCCGTCAATCAGTCCGTACGGGCGGCAGTCCGTTTCCGGATTTTTCTCTTAACGCTTTGAGATATTATGTCCCTAAATATGGTATGTGAGTACGTGCACTAGTAACAGATCAAGTTCGAGTTTCGTTTCGGTCCATTTATTTTTTGCAAAGATATGGGGTTGGGCATGGACATTATCTTTACAAAACTGTTTTCACGATTTTTAGCTCCCCTGAGCACAACGTGCTCATGGTGAGCTTTTGTGATTGCCTTTTGTCCGTCGTGCGTCGTGCGCCGTCAACATTTGCCTTGTTAACACTCTAGAGGCCACATTTATTGTCCAATCTTCATAAAATGTGGTCAGAAGATTGGTCTCAATGATATCTTGGATGAGTTCGAAAATGGTTACGTTTGCTTGAAAAACATGGCTGCCAAGGGGCGGGGCATTTTTCCTTATATAGCTATATATGGCTATATTTAAACCTTGTTTACACTCTAGAGGCCACATTTATTGTCAGATCCTCATGGAACTTGGTCAGAAGATTCATCCTAATAATATCTTGGACGAGTTCGAAAATAATGCCAGTTGGTTGAAAAACATGGCCGCCAGGGGACGGGGCATTTTTCGTTATATGGCTTTAGTAAAACCTTGTTAACACTCTAGAAGCCACATTTATTTCCAATCTTCATGAAATTTGGTCAGATGATTGGTCTTAATGATATCTTGGTTGAGTTTGAAAATGGTAACGTTTGCTTAAAAAACATGGCTGCCAAGGGGCGGGGCATTTTTCCTTATATGGCTATAGTGAAATCTTGTTAACACTATAGAGGCCACAATTATTGTCCAATCTTTATGAAACCTGGTCAGAAGATTCATCCCAATAATATATTGGACGAGTTCGAAAATGATGCTAGTTGGTTGAAAAACATGGCTGCCAGTGGACGTTTTTTTCCTTATATGGCTATAGTAAAACATTGTTAACACTCTAGAGGCCACATTTATTTTCCAAGCATCATAAAACTTGGTCTGAAGATTTGTCCCAATGATATATTGGACATGTTTGAAAATGGTTATGGTTGCTTAAAAAACATAGCCACCAGAGGGCGGGGCATTTTTCCTTATATGGCTGTATATGGCTATAGTAAAATCTTGTTAACACTCTACAGGCCACATTTATTGTCCAATCTTCATGAAACTTGGTTAGAAGATTAATCCCAATGCTATCTTGGATGAGTTCGAAAATGGTTTCGGTTGCACTAAAAACATGGCCGCCAGGTGGCGGGGCATTTTTCCTTATATGGCTATATATGGCTTAAGTAAAACCTTGTTAACACTATAGGAGTCACATTTATTGTCCAATCTTCATGAAATTTGATCAGAAGATTGGTCCCAATGATAGCTTGGATGAGCTTGAAAATGGTTACGTTTGCTTGAAAAACAGGGCTGCCAAGGGGCGGGGCATTTTTCCCTATATGGCTATATATGGCTATAGTAAAATCGTGTTAACATTCTAGAGGCCACATTTATTGTCAGATCTTCATGAAACTTGGTCAGATGATTCATCCAAATGATATCTTGGATGCGTTCGAAAATGGTTCAAGTTGGTGGGAAAACATGGCCGCCAAGGGTGCGTGGCATTTTTCCTTATATAGCTATTGTAAAACCTTGTTAACACTCTAGAAGCAACATTTATTTTCCGATCATCATGAAACTTGCTCAGAAGATTTGTCCCAATGATATATTGGACAATTTCGAAAATGGTTTCAGTTGCTTGAAATACATGGCCACCAGGGGGCGGTGCATTTTTCCTTATGTCTTCATGAATCTTCATGAAACTTTGTCAGAATATTTGTTTAAATGATATCTTGGATGTGTATTAAAATTGTTCAGGTCTGTTGAACAAAGTGGCTAAGAGGGTGTTCACTAGTCATGAAAGTTGGTAAGAACATGTGTTCTAATGACATCTATTGCTTCAAAGAACAGGTCAGTTCCTTTGAATCTCAGGTTAGCGACTTTGGGACTTCCAGGCCCTCTTGTTTTCTAAATGCTTGCAGATATTTACTTTATTTTAAATCTGTGAGTCTATGTACATGTCTCACACATCAAGTGTTAGTTTCGCTCCGGTTGAATGATTTTTACGAAGTTACGGCAATGGCCTTATTAATTTTCTTTAGAATATTTTTTTGCCTGGAAGTTTTGCCAAACACATTTAGATAGTTGGCTTATTTTGGGTGTGTGTGTGTCTACCTTCATGGCCTACAAATCAAGTTCGATTATTTGTTACGGTGCATTGATTTTTGATGAAGTAACTAGCCATGGACTTAACCAATTTAAAAAAAAAAAAAATGCTTTTCCGATTTTTTGGCGAAACGCTTTCAGATATTTACCTGATTTTGGTGGTTTATTATACCTTCTTGACTTTCAGAACTAGATTGATTTATTATACGTATATTGAGTTTGAAACAAAAGTTGACTAGGGGGGAGGGCGTCTGTGCCCAATGGACACATATCTTGTTCATATTTATATAATATACTTTACATGTGCTTTGCCCCTAGTGCTTTGTTTTAACTATACAATCTGTTTCGTTTTTATACATGTTTTTTTTACCAGTGCTTACTTTTCTTGAAATCTTTTAGTTTTACTTTTCATTTTCTTGATGTATTTATTAATGAAATGTATATGGTATTTTTATCACTCAAATCTTTTGATTAGTCATTTTTTATAGTTTAACATTTAACTTATATCCATTGCATTCATGTGTATAGAATATTGTTTCTTTGTTATCCGTTGAAAGATTGGCTATTATCAAGGTTGATGTAGTTAAATGATTGTCCTAATTATGTATGTTGTATCTAATTTCTTTCTATTTTCAATTACGTATTCTATGCATTATATTGGTGTTATTTGAAACACAGCCTTCTGACCATGGGATACAAGTAATTGTTTATATACATTCCATCCCTCATGACTTGCAACTTCAAAACAACTGTGCCTTAACATGACTAGATCGGAAATGATCGTCTATTTAGCGCTCTCATAAAAAATGCAAAAAAAGTGTTTAAGTGCATATTTTCATTCGCAGTGACGGAATAGTTTATGGGTTATTAAGATATATTGCCATACAGTCAGGGAAATAAGCTGATAGAGCGTTATAGTGGAACTAGTGCGGTGTGACGAACAAAGGCAAACAGTGTAATAGTGAAATAAATTTCTGTTTTGTTTTGCTCACACTATTTTTGCTCACCAAAGTTCAAGTGAAGGATATGTATTTTTGTTTAAAACGCTTAGCATCTTTCATTGTTTTAATTGTTAGTTCAACTTGATTGAAATTATATATTCCATCTGCATCCGACGCGGAAGCGCTCCGAATACGCTTATATCGGCATTCACCATGGAATATTGAAGTATTTTTGTATAGTGACATATTGATGTTGAACAAATATTTTGTTTACATATTAAGTTTACATATATATATTCTATATTGTGATAAGAAAATATGTTTTTGATATGCAACATTTATTTACGTAATATACTGTGATGGTTTTGGGTACAATTTGTTTTGTGTTAAACAAATTGTGCATGCATGTTCCATAGTTGAACACATTTTATTCATGGAGATCCAGTTAATTTTACTGAACACGACTTTGTATGGATTGTGGGTTAATCGACATTTATCCATGCAAGTTCTTGAACTTTTTCAATAATATATATAAATAAATTACCAAATAATTGAATAATTATATACGTTTTACGTTATACAGGCTTGTTTTCCTTACTAACATTAAGAAATCAATGCTATCGATGCGACATTCAAGTAAAAGCGAATTAAAATGAAATGTGATATTATGCAACGTATATGTGTAGATCGTAGTAAAAATGACTACGGCTGAAGTGTGTGTATATGTGGTAATTTTCCCCTTAAAGGGACCGTCAAACGCGAATGACGAAAAAAGAAAAGTTCTCACGACTGATATTTTAATCAATATAGACTAATAATTGTAAAAAATACGGTATTTTAGAACTTTTCTTTTTTCGTCATTCGTGGTTGACGTTCCCTTTAAAGTGAAATTGTGGGCATTTTTCACTGTTGAATTGAGCTGAAAAGAATGAACATGCAAACGAGTTAGTTAAAATGTGGTTACTGACCAATTATCTGCAACTCATCTTGCTACCAGTTGTTTATAAAAAATATATATTATATTCGATATTTTCATGACCGTCCCAGTCCTCTAAGCCGAGCGGAACTGTCTTTTTATTAAGATCGGAGTTAGTGTTCGTGTGTCGTATGAATATATATCGTTGCATGAAAGCTAACCATTTCTGTCTTCAGTTGTCAAACGAAAGTACGTTTGATATTCAAATGCATTATATTTCTCTTTCTGCGAAATTGTTTTAGTATGTTAATGCTGCATTAACAAATATATTTAAAGTGTTTATGAAGTGAAAACGCCAAAAAATAAACATCGGTTGCGATAGACACCTATAAACATAGCATATTCTGTTAGATGCGTCTAATGTCACTTTAATTAAAAGATTGTGGTAATTATGGATTAAGAAATTGCTAATAGCCACAAGACAACTAATTATATATGATTTATAGATTGGTTTGGAGTGACATGTTTTTATGATATATGATTTAGTTTGCAAAGATAATGCCTAACATTAGTCTTGTTTGAACTAATAATTTCTTAAATTGCATGTTGGTTTGACAGGCGCTCATTTGACTTCAAGTCAATTACTTCAACATTGCCGCCAGGAGTCGATGCAGTTTTCCTTATGTGGCTATAACAAAACATTGTTTTCACACTTGCAGTCGTACTTATGGTCCACTCTTCATGAAACGTGTTCAGAACATTTGTTCTTATGATATCTGGATAGAGCTCGAACATTGTTCCGGTCCTTTGAAAAACTTGACCGTCAGGAGGCGGGGCAGTTTTCCTTTTATTGCTAAAGTGAGACCTTGCCATATTGTTTGGCCAATCTTAATGAAACTTGGTAAGAACACTTGTCCCAATTAAATCTCGGCTGAGACAGAAACATGGTCATATGAGCTTAAAAACTAGGTCACCAGATCAAATAAAAACGCATTATTACACGTTGAAAGTCTTTTTTTATTTGATAAAAATGCATAAAAATTAAATATTTATATTTTTTCCAAAGTACTGTGTCCCCATTCTTAAAGACATAATAAAATATAATCGTTACGACGCTTGATTGCCAATGGAAATGAACATGTTGCATGACGTTTAAAGTGTTAATCATTAAATCATGAGTACTTGTGCTTAGTGTTTGTTAATAATTATGCTCTGTTTGTTGCTTATTGTGTCTAAAACATATTACATCTTTGTATCAAATTGTTTGTTTTGTTTAATCGGATTATATTTTATCAAAGATGATGACTTTCTTGTTGATTCCGAGTATGACCTTCCTCCAAATATTGATTTAATATAGCCCGCTGGCGTGATATAAATAATTATACCAGGCACCTTTATATAATTATCAATGTTGTTGTATGATAACAGATATTTTGTATCAAAAGTCTGGATAAATCGGTTTAATGCAAACACTATTTTATGGTTTAAGATTCGCGGCAAAATGAAAATGTTAAAATGATAGGAACGCATGTTAGACCCCAGCAATTAACCCATAATTTAAAAAAAGAAAGAGTTAAACAGAGTAAAACCTTTATGTGCGACGTTTGTATGATATAATAAGTTTCCCTGAACTTGTATTCCGTTTCGTTTATCATAAGCCCTTTTTATACGCCCGGTTTAAAAACGGGACGTATTATAAGATCACTCTTGGCGGGCGGCGGCGTCCACAGCAGTGTCCGCCCTCTAATTCAAATCGTTTTCATCCGATCTTCACCAAACTTGGTCAGAAGTTGTATCTAGACAATATATAGGTCAAGTTCGAATATGGGTCATGCCGGGTCAAAAACTAGGTCACAGGGTCACTTAGTGAATTTCAAACATTTGGCATCGTGTCCGATCTCTAATTGAAGTAGTTTTCATCCGATCTTCACCAAACTTGGTCAGAAGTTGTTTCTAGACAATATCTAGGTCAAGTTCGAATATGGGTCATGCCGGGTCAAAAACTAGATCACGGGGTCACTTAGTGCATTTCCATGATTTAGCATGGTGTCCACTGTCTAATTGAAGTAGTTTTCATCCGATCTTACCAAATTTGGTTAAAAGATGTGTCTAAATGATATCTAGGTCAAGTTGAAATATGAGTCATGCCGGGTCGAAAACTAGGTCACGAGGTCACTTAGTGCATTTCAAACAATTAGCATTGTGTCCGATCTCTTATTGAAGTAGCTTTTATCCGATCTTCACCAAATTTGGTCAGAAGTTGTGTCTAAGTGATATGTAGGTCAATTTCAAATATGGGTCATGCCGGGTCAAAAACTAGGTCACGAGGTCACTTGGTGCCTTTCAAGCATTTAGCATGGTGTCCGCTCTCTTATTGAAGTAGTTTTCATCCGATCTTCACCAAATGGGGTCAGAAGTTTAGTCAAGATGATATAAAGGTCAAGTTCAAGTTCAAATCATGCAGGGTCAAAAAATTATAATCGAAGATTTCAATGTGGATTTCATGACACAGACATCACAACAGACAGCACTTAAAAAATTTGCTGAAGAACACTCCTACCATCAACATATCAGTGAACCAACAACGGACTATAAGTCCACATAAGAACTGATATTCAGTAACTGCACAGATGTACAGACTGGTGTGCTCGAAGTGTACTTTTCTGACCACAAGGCTGTCTGGATCGGGATATAGTTTGTATGGTTAGTTATTCAGTTAAATTGTTTGTTATGTACTTGTTGCTTAATTTTCAAAAATATATCACTTTGCCTCTAAAATGTTTAGTTTTGACATACAAATATATAATTTTACCACTCAAATGGTAAAGTTATGTGTTGCTTAATTTTCAAAAATATATCATTTTCCACTCAAATGGTTAAGTTATCAAGTTGTCCGAAACCTTCAAACGGACGTATCTTGTGACAGTTTGGCACTATTATTCGGTTTAAATGAGGTACTTTACTTTCCTATGAAAACAACAACAAAAAAACAGCGGTAACTGTCTTTTAAAATCGAAAGTCTAATTTTCTTCTGATGTATACGATGGGATAAATTATCAGGAACCTATAAGTCACAAAACGGATCGCGTTGACACTCTTGTTGTTTTGAGTGTATGCTCAATATAGAATTCTTCTATTGTTGTCTATTCTTTTCTAAAGATCTGTATTTGGTTTTAAAAGCGTGACTTAAAAACATGCTCTCAAGTGAAATTATTCTGTATCTTTCTTTCACATATCGTAACTCATTGTATGCTGTAGGACATTAATATGCATATTGTTTCCTTCGTGATTGTGTGTTAAACGACATCAGTATCAATGTCTTAATAGGAATTTCCTGTTGCAAAGGAAACACATGTTTATAAGAATATACGAAAATCTATATCAGAAAATTCGAATTATATATTTTTTGTAGTTTTCATAGTCACAAAATGTATATGGTTAATTGGCTAATATGTAGTTTGTTCATTAGTTTTAATTTTGATTACATTTTGGGTAAGTAACCTTTTGAATAAAAAAATACATCACTTAAAGTAACCAATGATAAGTTTTGAAAATTGAAACATCGATACAATGTATTATACGTTTTTTATTCGTGCATAAAAAATGAATACTATAATATAAAACAAAAAATATACTAAATTGATACCTGAATTTTGTTTTAGGTCAGAGGCCAATCATACGTTTGAAACAAGAGGAATTACTTGCGCGGACAAACTCGGAGTTACTTTGTTCAAATCTAAGTATGGGAACAATACATTTTTTTCAAAATGAAACACCTCGTGCAGAAATATGGTATACAGGTAGAAGATGCAACATAAAACCAGATAATCTGCAATCAAACTTAAAATGCGAATGTAAAGATGTATCAACAGCTGCCTGCAATATTTCTGTTGAATTCTACGATAATAAATGCACAATGTGGAAGTGCGGATCTATACAACATGGTGAAATGACATACAGTGATTATGTGAACGTCTGTTACCAAGGTGTGTATGAAAACCTCTCTGTTCTGTAGTGGCTATTATTGTTAGTTTACTTATTCCGGACTTTTACGATTAACATAGTTTGATTTAAAATAAAATATTTCCCCATAATGCTACATTTTAAATAATAACTCAGGTTCGGACGGTAGTTAACATTATATTGTTTACGTGTATCAAGCTCATGTATCACTTTACCTAATTAACGTTTTCAAAGTCTAATCGTCATTGAACATGGACTACAAACATGACACGTCATCTATTAGCGATGCCATACACATTCTATATTGTTTAACTTAATTAATAATACAAACATATATTAAACGCATGTGATGACATATTGTTTAACTTTCATTATGAATATCAGTTAGCACCAGGTCTTTGACAACACCAAATCCTCACAGGAATTGCTCTTCTGTTTCTGCAACCGATGACATAGTACATTGGTCTGTAGATGGTGTCTCATTACAAAGTAACAATGCGCGTTTCATCGAACTGAGGGAATACAATGCAAAGAATATAAGTTTGCTTACGCAATCATTTTACAAAGAAGCAGATGGTTCGTTAGTTACATGTAAAGTTGAAGAACCACGAGGAAATGAATGGGCCATTAAGATACTGTGTTAGTATTTTTAATATATTTAATGAAAACTTCCCGGTACGGTTATTATTTATTCACGTTTCTATTCTGTATTAAATGATTCAGACGCTATGCTAGTATGAAAAAAATGACAGAACAATGATTGTTGTTAACTCATAACTTGTAACGTTTGTACGTATCATAAATTTCAGTTACAACTTTAAATATTATTCTTACTACTGTGTAAATTAACTTCTTTAAAATTTAAAAAATCTTTGCTATGTGAATTTTAACTAATATCAATTATATAATTGTCAAATGCATTTTCGTATATTGTAGATCCACCTTTAGTATGCAATCGTACAATGTTACAACTAGATGAATACACGACCTCTAGTGAAACATGTAAACTAAAGCACGGTAATCCAAACGTCACGGCCATAATAGTTCCAGCTTCAACTTGTCAACCAATTACAACAGTTTCCAAACCAAAAGTATATTTATCCCTATGTGAGGCCGTCAACAGAGTAGACTTAGGCGCTAGGCAATATGTCGGCAATGCGACAGGGCTATTCAAAGTAGAGGTTCTATGTAAGTTTTCGTAATAGAGACACGTGCATGTGCAAATAGAAAATGATGTCTTACCTTACAGAAGATAATGAAATACCGATTTAAATTAAAAACAAAGAGTTTTTTTTTATATTTTTAAAGTTTTTTTAATACAAACAATTTCCAAACAAGGTCACATACTAGTTAGTGATGCGTTTTACTTTCAAACATAGACATAAAATGACGTTTTCGAAACTAAATATCATTTTTAATTACATGTGAAGTTTGTAATGTATTAGAATTTGTGCTCAAAAGGTGTGTATATATTTGAAAAAAGTATAAATATATTTTTTTCAGTTTATTTTGTTTCAATTTTTGAATTTTAACAGAAAACATTCATTCTTATTTATCAGACCCTGCATTTATACGTGAATATTTCCTAAAAGACGTACAAGAGAACTCGTGGAACGCTACGTCCGACAAGGAACGTTATATTATGTTACATTGCTTTGGCGACGGCAACCCACCGCCAGTCATGACGTTACTAAAAGAGAAGACAGTTGTTTTTTCCTCAAGTGGATCTTTTCAACATACAATACCTTTTACAGGAAGGAAAGAATCGGGTGTATATACATGTATTGCTTCAAATGAACTTGGCAGTGATAATAAATCTATAGGTGTTAACCCTCAGAACATAGGTAAATATAACTTATATTTACACGAATACTTTATTTATACTACTATTATTATTTCTACTAATGTGACCATTATTATTATTATTATTATCCTTATTATTAATGTTCGTTGCCGTTGTCGTCGTCGTAGTAGTAGTAGAAGTAGTGGTAGTAGTAGTATCAGTAGAAGTAGTAGTAGTAATGGTGGTGGTGGTGGTGATGGTGGTGGTGGTGATGGTGGTTGTGGTGATGGTGGTGGTGGTTGTGGTGATGGTGATGGTGGTGGTGGTAGTGGTGGTGGTGGTGGTGGTGATGGTGGTGGTGGCAGTGGTGGTGGTGGTGGTGGTAGAAGAAGTAATAGAAGTAGTAGAAGTAGTAGTAGTAGTAGTAGTAGTAGTAGTAGAAGTAGTAGTAGATGTAGTAGTAGTAGTAGTAGTAGTAGTAGTAGTAGTAGTAGTAGTAGTAGTAGTAGTAGTAGTAGTAGTAGTAGTAGTAGTAGTAGTAGTAGTAGTAGTAGTCGTAGTAGCAGTAGTAGTAGTAGTAGTGGTAGTTGTAGTTGTGTAGTAGTAGTAGTAGTAGTAGTAGTAGTAGTAAAGGTAACAGTCGAAGAGTAGTAGTTACAGTACCACAAGTAGACGTAGTAGTATTTAAATTGGTATTAATATCTTTTTTTGTATAAATATATTATAATTTTTTATCTTAAGAATCGCACCCAGAAGACTTTCCGTTTGAGCCCAATCTGGTCGTCTACGTTGTCAGCGGGGTTGCCACCCTAGCACTCTTTACTCTTGGTGTACAATGCCTCTGTAGAATTGTGAGACGCTGGAGACCTTTACATCCTAATGGTTAGTTTTTAAATGATTTAAACAAAAGAGGCTTCACTTTGAGTATTGTACAGATGTGTATGTAAGGGGTCATGTCAAATGAATTGATGTTAGTTGTCAAAGAGCTAACTGTACTTTTTTTAAATACTTTATTTATGTATTGCTTGCTAGCCTATCAATCAAATATGAGTAGTAAACACATTAAAAAATAAGACTGAGAATAAAACAAGACACGTTGAAAAAAAGAAATGTAAATTGTTTTTTTTTTCCAGAAATAGTGAGCGTTCCGATGGAAATTCATAACGTATTAGATCCTGAGCTAATTGATCACAATATTCAGACGACAGCGGAAGAAACACCAGCCAGAAGAGCCAACAGCGTTCATGTTTACGAAAGCATTCCACCTTCCCCTATTGCAGATATATCGTTTAGTGGATTTGCTGATGATACTGGTAATATAAACGTTTCTGTGGGATACCGGGATTACATGATATTTAATTTACGATTGTGTTTGTCTGTTCATAGGACACTTACTTGATTTTACATCTAGCATAATTTGATAACTGTTGTATTGATATATTTTCAGAGTTTGATGCGGTTACAGATGAACCAATGTAAGATGATTAAATGTTAATCCTTTTTATACCAATATCAACAAAAAATCAACAAAAAATCAACATAAAATCAACACAAAATAAAAATTGATAAACATTTTGCGACCACTATCCCATATTCTGTTGATACATAATTAACTTTGTTCAATGCTGCTTGCAATTGATCTTCTGTATTACTAATTTAAAACAGAAATGTATTATGCACGTAATATTTACAGTGATGAAACGGAAATGTATTATGCACGTAATATTTACAGTGAGGACGCAGGTCGCTATGAAAATCTTGATCAAAACACTCGTGAAGGAATGGCATATAACATCAACTTTTTAGATCAAAACACTCGTGAAGACGTGATGAATACTATTTACTCGCATGGTCAACACACTGAAGATACAACACATTACATCAATTTGAACCTGTGACACAAATACTTCGAAAGACATGAAATCCAATGTTTAATTTTAAATACTCGAGAAGTCGTGATACATTATGTCAAAATTCAGATCAGATAGATGTACTCAGAAAGTTTTGTCTAATTTTCAATATCGACATATTCTGAACGTTATGACATCGTACATAAATGTGTTTATCTAAGCTAAGTAAGTGACTTATTATTTAGAGTATAACTGAATCGCTCAACGTTTGGTAGTTATGTATAAGCTAATCTAGTTAAAACAAACATCGACATGCATCACTTGTATTGGGTTTTCATTAATTCGTCGGCACTAGAGAGTGTGGACAAATCAACGCAGAATTTCAAGAACATTTATGAATACACAGAACACGGGCGATATAACTGTGTTAGTTTGAAGATCGGATAGAGCTTTTTGGACATAGATACAAACCTATATCAATGAGACGATCTGATTGGATATAATCGGGTGTATATATCAATGTTTAGGTATGATTGGAATATTTGTGAATATATGATAACGAAACCCCGTCAGGATTCATGTTCCCGCGGTAAATTTTAATCAATTTGAAGATCTGATCAAGGTAATGATACTCGTGAAGAAGCTTAAACTGACATTATTTTGAAGAATGGTCTGAATACTCATAAAGATACGACTTCCTTCAATTTTTGAAGATTTTATCTATATATATGTATTAAGTGAGAATCGATATACCTGCCATCGATTTGTAGATTTGATCAAAATACTCGAGACGATATGGCTTAATACATGTATATCGATTGGCAGATGTTGTAAGTTACTAAGTGATTACATCTCGTCTCTATATACTTTAGTTTTATAATTAATCGTTCCAAGCTTCCGTATATCAAAGAATACAACTTGGCGACAAACTACATATAGAATTGTTGCATTTAAAACATTACCCTTAGTTGAAGACAATTCATGTGTATAATAAGGCGTCGTTACCATCGGCTTATATAAAACAATTTTTGCATATTATTATACTTTTTTAACGTCTGTGAAAAAAGAAATGCAATAAACCGTATCGGGAAAAATAAGGAAGCTGTTATAAATGTAAGACATAATGGCCGTATGCTTGGCATTTATATTCCAAATATAATAAGCCGAAAAATACTTTTTTATTTTATACAATTTACGTTCATATGCAAACTTATTAATGAATGAGTGGTCATATAATGGGACACATTCAGATAAAAAAAAAATACAGTGGAGCCTCTCTAAACCGAACGCTCTTGTGAGCGCGGGTTATAATATCGATACAATATCGATGTACAGAATGTCAAGTATACAGTTCAACATATCTTTGAGTTTATCAATAATGATTTCCGTTTGCATTACACAGGAATAATTAAATGTCAATTTATTTGTCAAAACGAAAGCTTTTGTTGTATGAGTATTAAAGCAATATCGAACAATCGTTAGGATTTTTTTTATAACTTTGATTTGTCTAGCTGAGGCAATACATGCAGAATTAAAACTTGACTTTAAATACTTAAAACATCCCTACTTATACAGCCCTAAATTAGAAATTAATAAATAAAAGCGGAAATAAGCAGATTTGCGTAATTAATAATTAACATGGTTCTTTTCACAAAAAGTAAAACATACGAATATTAGTTTATAAGTGAAGGCGTGTTATGAGTAAACATGGTCAGAATTAGCACTTCAATTGACGGATAAATAACAAAGTATTTACTCTGGATCAGAAGACGATTTATTGCAAAAATCAATCTCTAGTATAATGATCGTCATTTTTAATGAAATACGTGTCTTCAGAGAAGATCTTGAGAACTCTCATCAAGTCCAGTGGACATCAAACGTCTTTTGATAGCTTACGGCAGACACCATATTACATATGCCAACACAACTTTTTTTATAATAAATGCACATAATAACTGATGATTCTGTAAAATTTACTTAGTGTCTTATTTACCACAAGAACACGTGTAACTTACATTTTGATACTGTCATCTGCATAAAACATGGTGTAAATACATGTGCTTCCAGCTAGCTCAATAACTGTCATTTAATTACAGTAACTATAATGTGTGTAAACCCTACAACACAAAAACGTATTGAACAATTCAAATCAACGTGCAATTCCGATTGTTTTTGTGAATTATAGGTTTTCAATTGAAATATGAAATCAGTCATGAAGTTCACTAAAGAATTATACAATTATGGGTCACACTATCAATGAGAAATTAAAAAAACAAACACCATTTCATCTCAAAATGATTCCAGCGAGTCACATTATAATGTGATTTTTACTGCCATTTTTACTAGGATATTATTTTTACATTGTATACAGAACTTGTATTTAAATCGAGCAACTCGCTTTGGACTGTCATTGGTGTTTCATAAGATGCGTTGATCTTGAACAAATTGCTCTTCCCTCTGTTAATGGTGAGGCTCATTCTTGCTAATTTACGGTGGCATGGAGGTGACATTCACTTCACTTTTTCATTCCTCTTTTTTTCTATCTCGTGGCCTCGACTTAGTAACTCGTGGTCACGAGTTAGCTATGGCATGGCCTCGAGTTACTAAGTCGAGGCCACGATATAGAAAAAAGAGGAATGTAAAACTAAATAAAAGAGGAGTGCAATGAAAAAAAGAGCGGTGCAGTAAATAAAGGAGGGGTGGATTAAACAAAACAGGGGAGAATTTTAGCTATCTCGAGGGAACGATTTAGTCAGCCAATCGAATTTTGCGTAACATGTGCAAATATTCTGTATATATATATATATATATATATATATATATATATATATATATATATATATATATATATATATAGCAGGCCAAAACGGGCTTTTATTGTGATGATTACAAATGACCGAAGAAGTGTTATTTGAACTATACATGCAGCAATATTCCAAGATCTATATATCGATTTGTGTAATTATAGAATTATGCACACCCATACATATATATATATGTTTATTATAATTGGTTCATACTTATATTATAAATACTTTTTATAACATTACGGTTGAAGCATTTCTAGCTTATAATAGGTTCCCAATTTTAGTAAGATTAAGCGACTTCCTATTGACGATAAACCGGTTTTCACGCAATTGATAACGAACAAATTAGGCACAAATAAAGCTCGCATTTCAACCAGTCTGGCATCAAGCAGCAGTTTTATCCAGCTGTTATTTGTTTTTGTTTTTAAGCGAGTTGCATAACGTAGCGTCATCAAACGGATATTATCAGATAAACCCACATGGAATCAAAGTGTGTTCCCATTTACAAAAATATGTATTTTATTATATATTGCCATATACAGTACAGATGGCTAAAATAAATTAAATTGATATCATGTTTTTATGGAGACTGTGGACGTTGATTCGGTGCTTTCACGAGGAAATGCACTGTTTCCTTGCCGGCTTCTTTTGGTATTAACTTTTACGCATCTCTGCTTAAAACTCAGCTCGAGCTCCACGCCACGCTGAAAATCTCCCTCAAATTGGAAAAGCATCACTGTAGAGACGAATTTTTTCTATGAATCGTTATTAGAAAGGTATACGGCAGAATGTAAGGACATCCAGCATAAATTATCTGTCTTCACGTGCGCGCGAACGATTCGCGTTGTACCAAAGTGCGTAAAATACACCTTTTGTTATGGAAAAATAAACAAATGTATAATTTTTACATAAAAATAACACATTTAAAAGACGGTTTTAGAGTTATGTGGACTGTTAATTTTTTTAAAAATCAATCTACATTTGTGAAATTGTCATTTAAAATTGTAAATGTCGCATTTTATTGTAATATACGACTTTTTTACTACTGATTGAGTTCATATGATTAGTAACAATGTATATTGACTGAAAAGTTGAAAAAAAAGTTTATTAAAAAAAGAGGCCTCTTGTTGCAGATAGGTGTGACATTAAAATTATAATGTTGTGAATGTTGTTTTAGGTAATAAACGTAAACGTATAAATACATTAAACATGCAAGTTTAGGTTCAGTATTTTATTCACTGCACCCTCAGATTCGTTTCTGATGTTTTTAATTACTGGATTTAACCTGGGAGTATATAACAAAAATCGTCGGTATTTTCTCATAAAAGAATTGTTTAATGATGCAGATGCTGAGATTTGTAGCAACCGTCCTTAGGATTTCTTGCTGAGACTAAATATGACAGTGGGCGACAAATGGAGCGCAACGTGGGGCCTTGGCACGAGAAATTATCCATATACGTTGCCAGTGGATTCGTCGAGATCGGGTTTACGATGTTCAATACTACTCTATATCCAAGTAAGGAATTTATTGGATAAACATTACAGAATTTCAGAGCACAGAGGATTCGAGGATACAATTCTAACTTGACTGAGGGAAATATGCGGTGCCGAAAGCAGTTATCAAAGATGTTCAAGCAGCAAGTAAAGCTCTCAGTCAATAGATCTGTGAGACTTGGGTTTGAACCCCGTTTCGAGGTCAGCTTATGGCTGATTAGCAAGCCCCCCTCCAACGCACAATAAATGAAATGCGTCCATGTATCATCATGCAGAGTGGTATGTCAACGTTTAGTTTTGAGTTGTGCTTGAAGAATAAGGGAATAAACAAAAATTAATCCTACCTTACAGGGTCCGTAAGCATTATACCCCGGACAATTTCGTTCTCTCTTCACCACCAGGCGACAGTGATATTGTTACACCATTAATATACAAATTTCAAGAAATATGAACCCATATTGATTGGTGGTGTTCCTAAATTGTAAAAGATGTTTCATGTTAGAATCATTTATATGCTATGAACAATATTTTGATGTTTTAAACATCACAATATTAACAATATTTTGAACATCCATTTATTAACTGATAAAAAATCGTATTCTTATTATATTGGCAATTTTGTTGTCTTCAAACTGTTGATTATTAATGATGCCGCATTGACCTCTCAATGCAATATCCCTTATATCTATAAAATATGTCCATCTCTTTGTTCATCTGATCACAATTGTCGAATAATTAATATCAAGTGGAATTAGTCCATTCTTCGGACTTTCTAATTTGTCGTAAAGTAAGCAACTTTTCAAATCTGTTCTTAAATAAACATTTCGTGCGAATACTCAATTGTATCTTCTCTTAATTTTGTTGCATAAATTAAGATACCAGAAAATAATCATAACACTTTAAATGTTGAAACTGTGCCATGATGGATTTATTATTATGTCACTATTTATTATTCTCTTTTTTCTTATTTTGTGCATTATCTTTTTTATGCAATAATTAAATCTAATAAATGTTTTGTTGTAATCATTTATGGTGTAAATAAATCGATTGATTATTATGTGTTTACGTTCCATTTGTCAAAACCTGTTTCAAAATGGTATCATATATAGGTGACTTGATGCAACAAAGGATTATCGTCTGATGATTCGTTGTAGCTTCAGACAAATTACTGTTTTTTCTGGTATTCTGGTATAATAAAAGGGAAAAATTGTTTTCAACTGTTTTGCTGTACGTTCTGTGCAAATTAACAGCTATTTCTGGAAGCTAAATTATCCGGACAGTACATCGGAGTTATTTACACGCCTTATTTCTTATTTAGAATACACATTTGCTGACGATTTGTCATCGGCCGAAAGCTCGTTTGTTAGCATATGATACTTGAACTAAGCAATACGTGTTTGTGAAGACAAACTTGATTGAAATACAAGGGTTAAAATTGGATATGTTGGAAAATGACTAGAACGAGGATGCATTATGCCATTGAATACTATAATTTGATTACCTGTCAGGTTTTACCATGGATAAGTTTACTTATCATTCACACTGAAATACCCGGGCTCAAGAACACTTTTGTTAAAAATGAATCATTTTTAAGTTTCATTAAAACCTGATCCGACATTAATTTGAGCTCGATTTAATTAAAATGGAACCGAGAAGTGTTACTAGTATACAAAAATGTTGTTTACATGTCTAATTCTTGTGTTTTATACGCATATCGCCATTAAGATATCAAAGCATATTGTAAATAGTATAGCTGAATCATGTTAAGTTATATGTTTTTATACATATCGTTGGCATAACAGTGTCCGTTTAATCTTTTTTATTGTCGTGCCCAAAATTGTCAACGTCCTGCTGAAAATGGAAACAATTGGGAGAGCAAAATTATACGGGCGTTCGCAAGCTTTCGGCAATTAGACTTTGGAAAGTTGAAGGTAAAAAACGAACGCTTATGAATATTATATTTGGAAAAAGGCCTATCCGTTAACACGATTCTTTGGAGTTTCTTTTAATTTTAAAGACTACCGGTTCTTTTTCTAAAAAGTGTGACAAGTTAACGCTATGTAACAACACTGCAGTTGCAGTCACATCATGGAGTCGAAGTCCAATCTGATATGGGCAATTCATTTTTTTAGTCACCATACTAAAACAAACGTATTTTAATACCTTTCTGATATGAATTTAACACCTACGGAGATGCGCAAATATCGCTAAAATAAGACTGATTTGGACATGGCGCATGTTCGATTTTACTTTCTTTTGTAAACTCAGATTGATATCGTTAATAGGGCAGAATAATTGCTGCGGATCGAATTGTTATATATATATATATACATATGTCTATTGATTTATACAGGTTTATACAGGTTTATGTAAAGGTATGTTCGTGCCATGTGCTCGTATAGCAAATTTTAAAAGCCAACGGGCACATTTTGCCAAAGGTGTGCATATACGGACCCATGACCCACCGACCCATTTTTTTTCTTATTCCATATTCTGATAGTAGTAAGTTTGATAATAACGTTGTCGCAAATTGCATACTAACAGTGTGGTAGTTTAAATAAAAAAACTATATAGTATTTGCGTTGTCAACTATATCTATATCAACTGGAAAGCAGCGTTATATATCCATAAAACGTAAACTGCATTATGCAGGCTGTATACGTATTTCAAAGTTAATGAAATCCTTCCGCGCCTGAGGCTACATTATATGCGGACCTGGAGTGTGTCCCAGCAGTCCTACCTAATTAACGTGCTAGTCTCACGAAATGTGAAACGAAAGGAATTTTAACTACCGGTATTTAATTGATGAACGATATTCAGTTTTAGTTTGGCTTTGTGCTGGGGGGGGGGGCGGAGGAAACCCCACTGGTTCGATATGGTGACCAACAGCCAAACCCAGATTGTCAATTTTGGTTTGGTATTGTGTTGTGATGTGTTGCCCGGGGTGCCCAGGGGAAATCACACCTGTCCGATATGGTCACCTACCAAGATCACATTGTTTTTTGTTTGTCTTTTGTTTGCAATTTTTGTCTTATGTTCCTAATTGTGCTTTAAATCAGTCATATCTATGTGCTTAAATTGTTCGTTTCTTGTGTGCTTTAAAATGTTTTAAACATGTATAAATGTGCTATATAGTTGCTATTCGTGGGCTTTAATATGCTTTTAAACATGCATTTATGTGCTTACTTGCTTTAATATATTAATTTTATTATAGGTCTGCTATGCTTTGTTTTAAGTGTTGTTTTAAGTGTTTAAATGTGTATAATATATGTGTTTATATTGAACCATGCAAGATAACTTTAATGTAGTTTTAGGTATATTACCCTTTTTCTTATATTTATGTGTTTGTAAACATGCAAAATATTATGCGCTTAATGTACATTTGTACTTAATTTGTGTTTTATGTGCTTTAACTATGTCTTTGTACTTTAAATGCTTAATCTTTCTTTTAGCTCATTTATACTTGTTATACCATACACATTTGTTTGTCGGGATATAGCTCATGAGATAATGTTTATTGTTGTTCATATCCGACGTAAAATAAAGATGCTTGCATCTTGTACATGCGGGTATCGAAACCGGGTCATCTAGGTGAGAAGTTCGTGTTACTGTACCAACCATTGCGCTAACCGGACGACCTGCATATTGTGTAGGTTGTGGGTATGTGTGTTTCGAATTTTATGAGGTCCTTCCGCTGCATATTTTGAGTCCCCAGAGTGTTTCCTATAGTCCATTCCTTATAAATTAAGTACAATCGCGAAGATTGGGACGTATTTCGAATTATAGCTGCAATTTCCATCTAAATCTTTTTTACTTTAATATTTTACTTTTTGTGTGGTCTTGTGCTGTGGTGGGGGTAGACCGAGTACCCGGAGGAAACCTACTTGGACAATATCACAGTGTATAAACCATTTGTATCATAACAGGATGTTGCGATGTGATTGCAATGTCGTAACGGCAATATTTACATAACTGTCTTAATTTTAATACAAAACAATGGATTAATACTGCAAAAAGTAAGTAAACTCTGAACTTTAGATGTCGTGGAGAATTAAGTTTCCCTTGAGAACGTATAAATCCGCTTCGAAAAAGTAGTTGTTTATGAAATCATTGAAAATCATCTAAGAAAACTGGAAAACACACGTGGCTCTATGCCCAAAATCCTTTTTTGTATAAAATCTGTTTCGAAATATACATATTTTTGTATGCAATATATTGCAATTGAAGTCAAATAACTGCAGTTAGCTAGGCCTAAATCGAAGGGCGCCGCGCCCTGCCCTACCGAACCTCCGCCCTGCCCCCCCCCCCGAACCTCCGCCCTGCCCCCCCCCCAAAAAAAAAACAATTTTTTTTTTTACATATGATTATTCATAAATCTCTTATTACATTGTAATTACTTTAATCCGCATTGTATACATTATATTTGAATGGTTTAATAATAATGGGAATAATACAATTATTTATAACATATAAATTAACATGCAATAGGAAGCATTCCAGAAACACCCGCGCGCTCATACGTGCCCTTTTCTCAAAATACTGCGCGTCGAAAGTGCCCTTTTGACAAAATACTGCGCGTCGAAAGTGCCCTTTTGAATAATAAGCCCCCCTGCCCTTTTCAAATCCTAGCTGGAGCACTGAACTGTTATGATACATACAATCTATCGGCATTTTGAATATACTTAGATATTGATTAAAATACACAAGATGTTTTTTAAAAAGACTGTATCATATATTGCATTGATGCTGTATCATTGACTGCGATTACATTATATGCATTCTGTATCAAATATTGCGATAAATCTATGCCGATTTTGCAGATTTTGTACCATTTATTGTGACTAACAATAATTGATTAAGTCTTGTATTGTGTCTGTTTTAGGCAAAACAGAAGCAATGCATTTATTTTGATTTTTTAACAAGCGTTTTCGGACAAACAATTTATCACTGCATATCAAAACCTGAAAGTAAAAACCTGAAAATAAAAATCTCAAAATACTGTGCTACCAACAAACAATTATTATCATATTCCAAAGACTTTCAAATCATACCAAAAGAGTTAAAATCTTCAAGTATTATTGCAAATAATGAAACAAAAACAATACGAATTTCAAAATGTAAACAAGAATCACCACTGAAAAAAATTCCAAAGCCAACAACACAAGTTAAATATGTGCACAAACCGCTTGAAGAAAATAGTGAAATTGGAGGCAATGATGAAGCTGATCTTAATGTTTACTTTGAAGACATGTCATTATTGGAAACATCGACTGCAGTGCAAACAGAAACATGTTTTGTGATTAAGACCGATGCAATTGAAGAACGTGACATTGAAACAGAATATTTATCCGGCGAAATTCCAGCGGTGTTGGAATACCTTAAATCAGAAAATCAAGTTGAAATATACGTGAAATTTACAACCATACTAGCTGAACGTAAGTTACCGTTGTCGAACATTGCATTTTTACTGTTCGTTGATGTTGTGGAATGGTTTTCATTAGAAAGCACCCGCGATATGCGATATTCCGAAGATGTGAAGCAGTTTGGGCGGATAGGACTTCAGCTTTTCAAAGGGAAATTTCTCAGGTTTATGTCTGGTTGGAAAAACTTAATATTAAAAGGGTCACCTTGATTTTGGATGATCTCGAATTTGCATTATTGTTCCAAAACATAGGCGCAGTTATATAATGTACCCATACGTGACTGAAATCCCGTATTACTATAGGCCATGCAACAGTGGCTTTATCATGAATGCATATTAATATATATTCTATAATCAAAGTTTCAGCTTAAATAAATTTGAAATATATAACGGACAGAAATACCTGCATATTATATTCCTTAAACCGAAAAGAGTATTACAAAATCTCCACAGTCTCTTCACTTTTATTAACCAACACATGTACGTATGCATGTGTGTGCCAGCTATCTATTTATAGATAACACATTATAACGTTGTTTCTTATCGAAACTAACCGCCAGTGTTAAAATAGGTAATCAATGAAATGAATGAAACTGTTTCGTAGGTGTATAAAACATTTAGGAGGACGAAATAATGTCATGTTAACTTCAATCACATATTTAAAATTCCAATAATTGATACATAATAATCGCTATAATCATACAAATGATTGAGTCAGTTTATGTAATAATTGATACAGAAGTAGAAGCACACGTGTGTAGTATTAAATGCATATATCTGATGTAAGAAAGAATCCCTAATAAAATACGTTGTACTGATCGAAAGTGCACATTCTTTATCTAACATCTGATGTATAAATAGTTCTTGTTATGTGTTAAAACGCCAGTACAACAAAGATTTCTAAACTAGATCATGACAATTTTACGAGATGTTCGGTGATCAGTAACGCATTTCATCCTTATTTCAATGTATAAAATGCATAACAGCATGCCCGAGAAATCTGCATTCACATCTGAATATTAATTACTGTTTGAATACCATCATAATGACAAAAATGGAAAATAGTTCACCTTTCTAGCAAAGCACATTTGCTAAATATCGGTTTCGCCAGTGCAATCACATCGCAACATCCTGTTATGATACAAATGGTTTATACACTGTGAATATAATAACTAACAACCAAGCAAACATTGTTCTAACCGGACAGGCCATAATGCAGGCTGCGTTAAAAGCCGCGCTTTAAACGTATCCCTCATCATGTGACAAAACGCATCGGGGAGATCACTTGTATGAACATTACTAGATGATGTTCTTTTTAGACTATACCTTTGTTTTAATTGCAATATAGAGGTAAAACAATATTGTGGTAGCCAGACTATCGTATTCCTTAGTCATTTGGAACAGTTTTTTTGTACATAACACGGACATTTAAGACTAAACAATTATATTGGGTTTTATGCGTTTGTTTCGGATTGTATAAAATTCGGAAGTTGATTCGATTAGAAATAGAAGTGTATTCATAATTGATTATTGGTGTTATTGTTAATCGATATTTGTAAATATATTTCAGGATACTTGATTGGACGTATATCACCACAGAAAATGGTGTTTTGCTACAATAATACCCACATTATTCATTGCATGTGCATAACAGCATTTACCTCACTTTGTTACGAAAATGTAAAGATGTTAAGAAGATCGATCATAAGTCGATGGTTTTGTTATTTAATCAGCTTGGATATTTAGAGGGCAACTGTACTAAAGCAGGGCACCATATAAGGTTCGTTTTAAGGATTTGCAACAGCATGCGACAGAAAACAATTTAAAATAAAAAATCAAAGACCAAATGTCCCGTGGACTTTAAATACTTTTGGGAATGCCTGTCATGTTTTCTTTAAAGTGCTTGGGTCAGACATTTTTAATATTGTTTAATTTCTTTGAATGGCACACCACCTTATTTATTTTGATTATATTTTTGGAGATTTACTTTTTATTGCTGAGTTTATTTGATTGTTTTAAAGAAATGATTTGGACAGTGCTTCTTATTTACCCTAATTTATAGGTTTTTGTATCTTAAATTCCAATTATTTAAAATGATATCAACTTCATGGATTGTTTCATTTGATGATGTATCAGATCTTTGTTGATTCATGTTTGATTTAATGTAATTGCTATCTCTCCAATTTACTGCCCAATTTGATAATAGATCAGATGAAGGACAGTGGTGTTGTGTTTATTGTTATTATTATAAAGGGTAAAATGTATGGTTTGTCATTGTACAAAAGTAATTCTGAAGTGAAGTAAAGTGAACTCAAATATGATTGTCTATTTAATATTGTATCCAATATATAAACATAGTGTTTAGATGCGAATGATAATTCTTTAGTGTTGCAAGAATACATGATTTCAGGCTGCTATTTTAAAGTCTGCCGTGTCACAACTTATAAAGGTTCTCATGACTCCAAATGGGTTGTGATTGCTGAACATTTGTGGGTGAATTTTTTTATTTGCTGAATCTCACTATAGAGAGAACGCTCGATCATGGTATATTGCAGAATGCTGTATGAGTTGTGTGACTTGTGTCCCTTTACAGGTTATTAGGTTAGTTGTAAGCTCTTGCACAAGCTATTAATAGGTACATTTGGAATACTTCCAAAGCTATTGCTGTGAGCGAACATGTACACTGTTTAAATGTAACAGCAAAAGTTAACAAGAACTGACAGACACTATTTAAGATAGATAAAAAATTATGTTAACATTATACCTCTGAAATACAATTTAACAAACATTCCTGCCACTATTTCAGGACGCCTCAATAAGCTCATTGCAAGCATGAAGTGTTGCAAATATGGAATCTCCCCTAGATACCACACAGTTGTGACATTCAGAGGGAAACTGTTATGGTCACTTCTACTCAATGCTACACTTGGAGTCATGATGCAAGGATTTAACTGGCGGATTACTACAGAGCCTTGTTGATTTATGGTGACAAGAACATGGTACGTAAACAAATTGGCTTTAACAGCATATTAAAGTATGTCATGACATCTGACATCCAACAAACCTCACATGAGACTGGTTATTGAACCCGTGTCCTATAAGTAAGTAGCCTTTATTATGAGCCTTATACAAACAGATTTATCAAAATAATCCACAAAAAGATTGTCTCAGTAAAATATTAACCTTTAAAAAAACTCACAACAATAAAGCAATAAAGACTCAATTGTTGTTTTAAAGCTGTTGTTTTAGTTTTATAAAATAATATCTTTTCTGTTTTTGGCACTTGGCAGATGATGAGAATAATAATATTCCCGAATAGCAATTAAAAATACTATTTGTTTTGCTTTTTATGCAGCCACTTTTTGACAGGAAATATTATAAGAACATCCTTGGTGGATGGATTGTCAGACGGCTTTCCGTTCTCTAAGTCTTACAGGTTTTATTGAACCTTCATTAAACTTACCCAAAATATGCTATTCACCTATAACTTGTATACATGTATATCCTAACAACCTATTGGGGTTTGGTGATTTCTAGTTTGATTGATTGTCTGTTCAATAAAGAATTTTGTTAAGGTTGATGCCACACATCCAGTTAACAAGTCTAAAAGATGAGCAGTTGCCAGTAATAAAAAATAATCGGTAACGTAAAATTCCATTTTATGTTAGTATTAATACACATCCTACAATTTGTGGAACATTCCTTTTGCATAGATTTTCCTATTTAAACATGAACACAAGCAAATCCCTTTTCCTTCGTTTTCAAGATGGGCCAGTATACAGCCTGCATGCCATGGGTTTCATTTTTAAGAAGGGATTATGATTCTGTCGATAACTGTGATTTACTAGTTCCAGCATTATTCTTTAAGTTACATTTGTGAAGAAGAAAATAACTTTGAGTGTTGTGTTTAACAAGAGGTATAAATGTTGTTTCCAGGCAGTAACATGCTTGGTCAGCAAATTTGCAGAAAGTTTTTTCTTTCAACAAGTACCTGTAAATACTTTGAATTGATAATGAATATTACATGACTGTGGTGTTCCAATTGTTTGTATAGCGCACGTTTATGGTGTCAGGATACAAACATTGTAACACCACAACAATAAAATATTCCATTTATTATGTACCTTCTTTGATGAAACACATTTAAACTAATCACTGCAACAAATGAGGTACATATTCTGAATGTAAAGCAAGCACTAAATTTTGTTACATGGTCTTGTTTATTTTATACCAAAATAACATAATGATTTCAGTAAAATTTTCTAGAGGTATAAACTAAATTGTTTTTTGCAGTAGTTCTCATGTGTTTGTAGCCAGTAATGCCTTGGTGAGCCTCTCAACTGAAGATGAGTTTATAATGTTCTCATGTGTTTACAGCCAGTAATGCCTTGGTGAGCCTTGCAACTGAAGACGAGTTTATAATGTTCTCATGTGTTTACAGCCAGTAATGCCCTGGTGAGCCTCCAAACTGAAGATGAGTTTATAATGTTCTCATGTGTTTACAGCCAGTAATGCCTTGGTGAGCCTTGCAACTGAAGACGAGTTTATAATGTTCTCATGTGTTTACAGCCAGTAATGCCTTGGTGAGTCTCGCAACTGAAGATAAGTTTATAATGTTCTCATGTGTTTACAGCCAGTAATGCCTTGGTGAGCCTTGCAACTGAAGATAAGTTTATAATGTTCTCATGTGTTTACAGCCAGTAATGCCTTGGTGAGCATCACAACTGAAGATGAGTTTATTATGTTCTCATGTGTTTACAGCTAGTAATGCCCTGGTGAGCCTTGCAACTGAAGATGAGTTTATAATGTTCTCATGTGTTTACAGCCAGTAATGCCCTGGTGAGTCTCGCAACTGAAGACAAGTTTATAATGTTCTCATGTGTTTACAGCCAGTAATGCCTTTGTGAACCTTGCAACTGAAGATGAGTTTATAATGTTCTCATGTGTTTACAGCCGCCAGTAATGCCTTGGTGAGCCTTGCAACTGAAGACGAGTTTGTAATGTTCTCATGTGTTTACAGGCAGTAATGCCTTGGTGAGTCTCGCAACTGAAGACAAATTTATAATGTTTTCATATGTTTACAGCCAGTAATGCCCTGTTGAGCCTTGCAACTGAAGATGAGTTTATAATGTTCTCATGTGTTTACAGCCAGTATTGCCCTTGTGAGCCTCGCAACTGAAGACGAGTTTATAATGTTCTCATGTGTTTACAGCCAGTAATGCCCTGGTGAGTCTTGCATCTGAAGACAAGTTTATAATGTTCTCATGTGTTTACAGCCAGTAATGCCCTGGTGAGCCTTGCAACTGAAGATGAGTTTATAATGTTCTCATGTATTTACTGGTGAGCCTTGCAACTGAAGATGAGTTTATAATGTTCTCATGTGTTAACAGCCAGTAATGCCCTGGTGAGCCTTGCAACTGAAGATGAGTTTATAATGTTCTCATGTGTTTACAGCCAGTAATGCCCTGGTGAGCCTTGCAACTGAAGATGAGTTTATAATGTTCTCATGTGTTAACAGCCAGTAATGCCCTGGTGAGCCTTGCAACTGAAGACGAGTTTATAATGTTCTCATGTGTTTACAGGCAGTAATGCCCTGGTGAGTCTCGCAACTGAAGACAAGTTTATAATGTTCTCATGTGTTTACAGCCAGTAATGCCTTGAAGAGCCTCGCAACTGAAGACGAGTTTATAATGTTCTCATGTGTTTACAGCCAGTTATGCCCTGGTGAGTCTCACAACTGAAGATGAGTTTATTATGTTCTCATGTGTTTACAGCCAGTAATGCCCTGGTGAGCCGCGCAACTGAAGTCAAGTTTATAATGTTCTCATGTGTTTACAGCCAGTAATGCCTTGGGGATCCCCGCAACTGAAGATGAATGTATAATGTTCTCATATGTTTACAGCCAGTAATGCCCTGGTGAGCCTCGCAACTGAAGACGAGTTTATAGATCATGGGAAGGAACTCTCACCAGATGAGGCGGAAATACAGAAGGCTGTATTATTTGGTATAATCAACACATAAGGAAAATATTTTTAATGTTTTATTAATAGTTTTAAATCCTTTTCATTTGCATCTCATGATATTTAAGATAATGGGGTATATCAGTTTGTTTATATTTATTTATTTAACAGTTAGAGGACAACTTATTTTTCTTTGATTCAGAACTTTCATGATAATTTATAAGCAAAGTATTATTAAAAACATATTCAGTGCTATTGTCTTCTTATCAAATGATTTGCATTGGAATTACATCTACTAAATGGCAGAGTTTTTGATCACCATATTGTTACCAATATCAATCACCCTGGCATTGATGATCAACAGTGCGTTCTTGTCAACCACTTAGATCCATTAATTGACTAAAAAAAGCTACACTTGAAAAGTGTGATTAGATTAACAGACTGCCGTGGTATGACTGAAGTACCACAATAGTGTTTGATTCTTTACCTGTGAATTGGTAGTATGTAAATAATTTTGCTCTTTAAATCTATGTATCCATTCTACAGCAGGTCCCTTAATGAACATCCACCTTTGTGAAGATCTGCGAATCTCTGCGACAACATGTTCGACTCAGGAAACATCTACTATGTTGACAAAAACAGCTCCTACCAGTTTGCATCAGCAAATCTTCAAGACATTTCAAAACAAGAGCTTCAGAAAGACCTCAAATGACAGGTTTTCAGCCCTTCAAAAGGGATACTCTTCGGATGAAAACTGGCATGATTTGTCTCCCTTGGGTACAAGTTTGCCATCGCCAGCTGCTGCAGAGAATCATGGGAAGGTAATAATGGGAAAGATTATCTTTCGCAAATGTCAGCAGTATCAGATGTTTCCATAACTACTGTAATCAGGACCCAAAATAAGAATTGGGCTCACTCTTTTGTGTTCTATTGTCCATTTTTAGTCGATTGGTGCATTCGTCCATACTTAAAAACAGGAATGCATTTTTATTCAGATCATCTGATTATGGATTAACCTGTTTTCAAAGTTATTCAAAGTGTTCTAGAGACTTATTTCATATTTTCCTATGCAAAATCCAACAGGAGTCCACACCTTGTTTGAAACGACTTAATAAATAGCAAAATGACTCCTCTTCTAATGAATAAGCCTAGGAGCTAAGCCTGGAACATAATTATGTAACATAATAAAGATTGTTCATTATAACCTTTGGTGTCAAATTAGAATTTCAGGAACTACTGAAAAAATCTCCACGCACAAACTAGAGATGATTACGATTGGCTGTAATACATAGAATATTGGCTTTTCACAAATTGTTCATAGTATAATGGCTCTGTGATTTAAACAAATATTTTCATTACTCATAAAGACAGATCGCAACATGATTTTGACAAAATTCTCCCCTGGCAAAAGCACAACCCCACAGCTTTGTATGCTATGTCACATCTTAAAAGAGAATTTCCACTTATTCCTATATGGTCAAATCTAGTCTATTACTTAAGTGTCGTATTCCTGTTATATTTCATGTCATATCAGGTCAGCATTGTTGGTTTTCTATATCCTCTTGTTTGCTGACCTATTGAATTATGATCATGTTGTGTGACATCAAAAAGTTTTGTTCAGAGACCTTTAAAAAACATTCTACGAAAATTATGACAAAAAGAGCCGTAGGCAATTGAGTACGATATTTTTTGGAGATACTCGGACAGTAACACATAACTAAAATCGTTTTAATACTATATGATTCAGTTTTTATTAATTTATTTGGTAGCTAATATCCTACATTTTCACCATTGGAATTTCACTCCTCACTAAGCTGCTTACAAGTTATAAATAAGAAACATTTGATACTTTTCTTTTATTATTGTTTAATTGATTTGCAATGCTATGAGGTTAAATTTTGTTTACACTTATATGTATCATGAATATTGCGGGGCCAAGTGTGAGGTTGAGCGTTTTAAACCAGTTTAAACCCCCAATCAATGCATTGCATCGACTGTTCCAATGCGACCCAGCTTTATTCTTCTACGTGTGTACATTGTTTCGTATTGTGCTGTTTTGGCAATTAGTCACGTGCCTTAATAAAGGACCAACAAATTGTATATAATTAATATGCAATACTGCTCCAGCAGCTGAAATTTCACTTCTTTATATTCTATTAACTATGTTGTTCACTACTATGTGTTAGTAAATTAAGTATTGTGTTAAAAACTTTTTATTTCTTACAATGTATTAATGTTGAATTGTGATGCATTCACCTCCTAATATTTGGTCCTCTTGTTTTGACACTACTTTCAAGTGAACTATAATATATTGCACTGGAAAGTAGTTTCAAAACAATATGTTTTTCCTAATGAAATGTCAATGTGAAATATAATAACACAACTGTCACATGAATCCTGTTTTTTTCTTTGTCATATAAATGGTATTTATCTGTTTATTATGTGCTTTGTATCTGTTAATGTTTTACTCACTTTTGATATTTATTCCTCTTTTTTAAGCATTTTGTTCAAGTTTTATTGGAAAATAATACTTATCGGATAGTGTAAGGAATAAATGTCGAATTATTGTTTTATGAAATAGGTATAGTGGGTTTTTGTTTGTGATAATTGTATATGCATTATGCTTTTAGTGACATTGCGTTATAACATGTTAGTTTTCTTCATTAGAATTGAGCATTATGTGCTTGGAAATTGTCTACATTATTTGAGCATAAGTTGCTCTGCCAATTTTAGGAATTATTGAGTGCAATATTGTATCACTTATGACGATTTTAGGGTCATTAATTCTAATAGAGCTTTTTAGATCCAATGATAACATTTATTAATATAAAGCATTTAATGACAAACTTCAAAACATGCCAAAATCTGTTGCAACGCTTCATAGTTTTCAGGTTTTTAAATCATCAAAAGATGCATATAATGGGTATTTTAGAGCATGATAAAGGTTCAGTATTACTGTTTCCTCACAAATATCATAACTAAAACGAAAACGTGCGAATCTGAAAGAACTTTTTTCAATTTTGTCAATTTACCCAAACGTGAAAAGGACCCTTTAATGTCAAATTAACAATTCTTGACTGAAAACCTATTTTATTGAGTGAGATGACAACATACTTATAATAAGTTAAACTTGTTATTTTGGCTTGTAAATATATGCCTAAGATTTAAGAATGTTTCTCATGCCTAGCCAGAATATACCAGGTTGTATTTATTTATTTAACATTGGTTTATAAAGTGATACATGATATTGTTTTACTGAAAGTTAAACTAAATGAGATAACGCTGCAAGTACATTACACATTTAAGATTTGTTTAATTATTATGTTCAAAGAAATCAGTGCAATGTGCATAAACTGAATTTGAATAAAAACTTATTTAGAGTATTTCAGCTGCTTAGGTATTAATTTCCTACAATGTTCAGGTAGAATTTGGAAATTAATATACATAATCATCCGAACTAAGTTTCAATTTATGTACAATGTACTTAGATTAAATGAATAGCATTACTAAGAAAATGGTTTAGAATATTTAATCTTCAAACAACTTGTCACTTCCACTAGGACTTGAACCTAGATCTTCCACTAAATCAGTGGACATGTTAGCCAGTTACACAATGGAAGTTAGACAGTCATATAACAGATTTACCCTTAATAAACAGTTTAATATGTATTATACAAACAGCTAGGTAAGTGAATAAATGTAAAGAAATTAATTAAATGGAAAGCATTACTCAGAAAGACATGTTGAAACATTCAAACTGCAAACAACTTGTCACGTCCACTAGGATTTGAACCTAGATCTTCCACTGAATCAGTGGACATGTTAGCCAGTTACAACTTGGAAGTTAGACAGTCATATAACAGATTTACCGTTAAGAAAAGTCAGACACGTATTTTACAATATATAACAATGATCAGATTAAGAAACCATTAACATTGATGGAAAAATACAACGGAAACAACTCTATTGATTAACTGTGATGTGTTGAAAAACCCAATTATTTGAGTGGGTTGTTAAACACAACTAATTGAGGTGCTTTGTTGACTTGCAAAGAGTTAAATTTTCCAAAAATAAATAAATACACCCAGCTGCAACTTTCTTTATTGCAGGGGGGGGGGATTTTTTTCAGAAGCAAATACAGAAATTTGGGGGGAAAGTAACATTTATAACTTTATAAAGAAGCAACAAATCACTGATATGTACAACAGGCAACTGATTAATGCTTAAATAGAGGAGACCACAAACTACACGAATTGAACAATGTGGCTTTTGCAGACCAAAATTGCATGTTCACAAGGCAAAATGTAATCATGAAAAATACACCTTCCAGGGTTGAAAGTTTTAACCTTCCAGGGTTGAAAGTTTTAACTGGAAGCCGCTTTGACCCCCAGGTGAGTCAAGGGAAAAGTCTATGTGATTTTTTATAGCTCACCTGATTGCTCAGGTGAGCTTTTGTGACCGGTCTTTGTCCGTCGTATGTCCGTCCGTCTTTCTGTCCGTCCATCCGTCCGTTAATATTTGCTCGTAAACACTCTAGAGGCCACATTTCTTGTCCCATCTTCATGAAACTTGGTCAGGAGCTTTGTCCCTATGAAATCTCGGCCAAGTTCGAAAGTGGGTTGTGCCGGGTCAAAAACTTGTTCACTAGGTAAAAAAAAGAAAAAACGTATAAACACTTTAGAAGTCACATTTCATGCCCAATCTTCATGTTTACTTTGTCAAAATGTTTGTCTTAATGATATCTTGGTTGAGTTCAAAAGTGGTTCCGTTCCGTTGAAAAACATGGCCGCCAGTGGGCTGAGCAGTTTTCCTTATTTGGCTATAGAGAAACCTTGTAAACACTCTAGAAGTCACAATTTTTGCCCAATCATCATGAAAGTTAGTCAAAACATTGGTTCAATTGATGTCTCGGACGAGTTCGAAAATGGTCGAGATCGGTGAAAAAACAAGGCCGCCTGTGGGCGGGGCATTTTTCTTTATATGTATATAGTGGTAGTTTTCCCTATTTGGCTATAGAGAAACCTTGTAAACACTCTAGAAGTCACAATTTTTGCCCATTCATCATTAAAGTTGGTCAAAACATTGGTTTTTTTATATCTCGGACGGGTTTGAAAATGGTCGGGATCGGTGAAAAAACATGGCCGCCAGTGGGCAGGGCATTTTTCTCTATATGTATATAGTGAAAACATGTGAACACAGTAGAAGTCACATTTTTGGCCCAATTTTCATGAAATTTGCTCAGAACATTTGTTTCCTTGATACAAGAGTTGAGTTCAAAAATGGTTCCGGTCAGTTGAATAACATGGCTGCTGGGAGGGGGAAGTTTTCTCATTATGCCCCCCCCCCTTTCGAAAAAGAGGGGGTATATTGTTTTGCTCATGTCGGTCCGTCCGTCCACCATATGGTTTCCGGATGATAACTCAAGAGCGCTTATGCCAAGGATCATGAAACTTCATAGGTATATTGATCATGACTCGCAGATGACCCCTATTGATTTTCAGGTCAAAGGTCAAGGTCTTGATGACCCGAAATAGTAAAATGGTTTCCGGATGATAACTAAAGAACGCTTATGCCTAGGATCATGAAACTTCATAGATATATTGATCATGACTCGCAGATGACCCCTATTGATTTTCAGGTCACTAGGTCAAAGGTCAAGGTCACAGTGACCCAAAGCAGTAAAATGGTTTCCGGAAGATATCTAAAGAACGCTTATGCCTAGGATCATGAAACTTCATAGATACATTGATCATGACTCGCAGATGACCCCTAATGATTTTCAGGTCACTAGGTCAAAGGTCAAGGTCACGATGACCGAAAATAGTAAAATGGTTTCCGGATGATAACTCAAGAAAGGTTAGGCCTAGGATCATGAAACTTCATAGGTACATTGATCATGACTCGCAGATGACCCCTTTTGATTTTCAGGTCACTAGGTCAAAGGTCACGGTGACCCGAAATAGTAAAATGGTTTTCAGATGATAACTCAAGAACGCTTATGCCTAGGATCATGAAACTTCATAGGTACATTGATCATGACTCGAAGATGACCTCTATTGATTTTCAGGTCACTAGGTCGAAGGTCAAGGTGACCTGAAATAGTAAAATGGTTTATGGATGATAACTCAAGAAAGCTTATGCCTAGGATAATGAAACCTCATAGGTACAATGATCATGACTCGCAGATGACCACTATTGATTTTCAGGTTACTAGGTCAAAGGTCACGGTGACCTGAAATAGTAAAATGGTTTCTGGATGATAGCTCAAGAAAGCTTATGTCTAGGTTCATGAAACTTCATAGGTATATTGATATTGACTCGCAGATGACCCCTATTGATTATCAGGTCACTAGATCAAAGGTCAAGGTCACAGTGCCATAAAACGTATTCACACAATGGCTGTAAAGGTCACGGTGACTAAACTTAGAAAAATGGTTTCCGGATGATAACTCAAGAATGCTTACGCCTAGGATCATGAAACTTCATAGGTACATTGATCATGACACGCAGATGAAATAATGATGAAACTTGACCAGGATGTTTGTCTGGACAATATCTAGGTCATGTTTGACATTTGGTAAAGATTGAATGAACCGACTCCTCTCAGGTGAGCGAACTAGGACCATCTTGGCCCTCTTGTTTCACAATAAAACTACTATAAACACAAATGTTAAGAAGAACACTTTTTTGCATGTGATAATCATCAAGGTACAATACTGAAATTGTGATAACAATAAACAAGAAGGCCATGATGGCCCTGTATCTCTCCACTGTTTTTTATGCGAAAAAAGAATGCAATGTGCATGGGTTGAAATGTACTCAAGCATGTGACTTTCTCTTTCTATCCCTCGTCCCACTGGGTGCTTAAAGTTGGAAGGGTGAGCATTTTTATATATGGACAACGTTACTACAGTGTTAACTAAACAGACTTAAAAGCCCGGGAATTGTCACACAGGTCCTTTGCTTATAACATAGGTACATTTATCTCTCCAAAAGATATTGTTGTTCTTTCTGTTTCACATATTTTTAGATGCTGAAGATCAAATTAACGCATGTTCTACAAGATTAATGAAAGTTCCTTCATTCAATCATGGTAGAGAACTATAAGATGTTACTACATACCAAATTTGGTAGCCCTAGGCCCAATGGTTATGGACAGGATTATTTTTAAAGTTTGCACAAAAGAGGCTTTATATAAGCATATGTTCAGTTTTGTGATCCCCAGGGCAGGGTAAAATTTGGGCCCAGGGGAATAATGTGAATAAATTTGGTAGAGGACTATTAGATGTCACTACATACCAAATTTATTAGGCCTAGGCTCTATAATTATGACCAAGATTTTTAAAGTTTGCACAAAATAGGCCAAATTTAAGCATATGTTCATTTGTGTGACCCCAGGGGCAGGGTCAAATTTGACCCCAGGGGCATAATTTGACCATAACTTGGTAGAGAACTTTAAGATTTTAATACATACCAAATTTGGTAGAAATAGGCCCAATGGTTATGGACAACAAGATTTTTAAAGTTTGCACAAAATAGGCCCGATATAAGCATATGTTCATTTCTGTGACCCTTGGGGAACTGTCAAATTTGATCCCAGGGGCTTTATTTGAACAAACTTGGAAGTTGACTATTAGATGTCACTACATACCAAATTTGGTAGCCCTATGCCATACGGTTATGGACAGCAAGACTTAGATTTGAACCAAATAGGCTTAATATAAGCATATGTTCATTTCGTGACCCCTGGGCAGGGTCAAATTTGACCCCAGGGGCATAATTTGAACAAAGAAGAGAACTATTAAATGTCACTACATACCAAATGTGGTAGCACTAGGCCCAATGGTTATGGACAAAAAAGATTTTTAAAGTTTGCACAAAATAGGCTTTATATAAGCATATGTTCAATTTATTGACCCCCGGGGCAGGGTCAAATTTGACCCCAGGGGCATAATTTGAACAAATTTGAAATAGTTTCACCCCAGGAACATTTGTGAGATGTTTTATCAGAATTGGACTTTTAGTTTAGGAGAAAAAGATGTTTAAAGAAAAAGTGAACGCACGCACGACGAACACAGGACCATGACATAAGCCCCGCTGGCCAGAGAGGCCAGCAGAGCTAAAAACAAGACAAATGCAATCTTACTGACAACATTGTTAATGTTATAAACGTTTACTTAATTTAAATAAATGATATTCAATAACAGCAAGCATGAAACAAGAGGGCCAAGATCATGATGGTCCTAGTTCGCTCACCTTTTTTTTACAAGGCCTTGCTCATTGCTTAATTGAAAATTAAGTAATCTAAAGCATATTAGATTGGTTCTCTTCTGTTTACGTTTGCAGTGTGAGCATCTGATTAATTCTGATTGAGTACTGTGTATTTGCATGTTTTTTTGCATGCAAACATTTGCAAGTAATGCTAGTTCTACATGTGTTTACAAGGTTTTTGTAAGTTTTGGACCTCCTGACCAAGATTTTGACCCCACATGACAAAATGCAAAGTTTATCAAGAAAAACATCCTGGTCAAGTATCATCATTATTGGACCAAAACTATGGCCTCTAGTGTGTTTACAAGGTATCATTAGGACAAATTTTCTGACCAAGTTTCTATAAGGTTGGACAAGAAATGTGCCCTCTAGTGTTTACAATGTATCTCTATAGCCAAATAAGGCAAACTGTCCCGCTCACTGGCGACCATGTTTTTCAACGGACCGGAACCACTTTTGAACTCAACCAAGATATCATTAGGACAAACATTTTGACAAAGTTATATAAAGATTGGGCATGAAATGTAACTTCTACAGTGTTTACAAGGTTTTTCTTTGTTTGTTTGACCTAGTGACCTAGCTTTTGACCCGGCACGACCCAGTTTCGAACTCGAACAAGATTTCATTGGGACAAAGCTTCTGACCAAGTTTCATGAAGATCGGACAAGAAATGTGGCCTGTAGAGTGTTTACAAACAAATGTGGACGGACGGACCGATCACAAAAGCTTACCTGAGCAATCAGGTGAGCTAAAAACAAACCAAACAAGAGATGTGTTCGTCAGAAACACAATGCCCCCTACTGTGCCGCTTTGAAATAATTTTTTTTTTACCTTTGACCTTGAACTTCCACCACTCAAAATGTGCATCTTCATGAGAGACACATGCATGCCAAATATCAAGTTGCTATCTTTAATATTTCAAAAGTTATGGCCAATGTTAAAGTGTTTTTTTCGGACGGACGGACAGACTGACTGACAGTTCAACTGCTATATGCCACCCTACCGGGGGTATAAAAACAGACTCGTCAGTATTTCTCGGACAAAAATAGTTATTTGATTTAAATACTGTGAAACCATTTATTTTCGTCGGCACAAAATTTCGCCCTTTTCATAAAAATGACTATTTCGTCCGCTCTTAAATTCGTCCATTTCTGGTTTTGAAAAAACAAAACAAAAAACGTCCGATTTGTTTGTAATACATGTAATACGCGGTTGCGAAAACATTGTGCTGGGGAAAGAGAGGTGCAGCACTTGGTAGTCACTTGCAGGAGGTGGGCCTTGTTTGGCATATGCCAATTAGCAAGTCTGTTATTTTAGGTGATAGTAACTGTCCCTTATCATTTTATGTCATTGACATGTTCTTTGTTATGATTAGCGGATAAGTTGGACTGAATAATCGTTAACAAGTGTTTTAAAAAACGAAGCCAATTGCCAATTAGTCTTTTTCCATTACTATCACGGTCAAACTGATTACAATCTTACCTTTATCGGCGCCAATTAGAGAAGGTGCGAACATTATGGGTTATAATTAGCGTAAGCAAATTATTTTGGTCATATTTCATTAAAGTTTCAAGCGTTTTGCATCGTAAATATTTGAAACCAAACAACCAAACACAAATCAAAATGTTCTTTATTAGTTTGTAACAAAGCGCATAATATATTTCACACATCGTCATATTTTAATTGCGTTTAATAGTATTGTCTTTAATCCGGATTCGCCGCGTGTAGGCTGTATAATCTGCAACACCCCTGAAAAACACAATACACACAATGGGTAATAAAGTTGTTAAAAATTAGCGCTAATCAACACTATTATACCTAAACGAAGTCGACGCATTCGATACAGCCTTATTGCATTCGCGTTTTACAGGAAATGTCAGTTGTCAGTACACTGTATAATGAACACCCCTTTGTGTCAAAACCGGATTTAACTTGAGTGTGAATAGTCGACTGTTTCATGTTCTTTGTATCAATACCATCTGTGTATCTGTATTATAAGTATACCAGTCAACAAACAAGTTGCGCGCATATGGGTATTCGGACGTTCAAAAAATTGACCTACGGTTTAGCGTTCACGCCGTCGAACGCATTAAAGCAATATAACTCGTTTTTTTTCACTATTTCTTTATATGCAAAAAATACTAGTGGCTTATAACTTACCTTGCAATCTTTTTTTCTCGCATTTTGCGAGTGTGCGAGTGTTAATTTCGAGCCGTGTGTATATGCGTGGATTACGCTGGATTTAAATGCCTCATGCCTATGGTAATTCAGTCTTATTTGTTTCAAATATGGGACATGATTGTTCGTTAGGATCTTGAATTCGTCCATCGGTCGAAGGACGAAAAACGCGAAAAAGAATGTCGGACGAATAATAATGGTTTCACAGTACTTCCTTAATGAAAATCAAGAAAGATGTATATCAACTGCAACGATGCAAGTGCACGTGCAACTTTTTCTGCAAATCTAGAGCAATAAAAAGTAGTTTTTTTGTAAACAAATCAAACTAATGTGTTTACACTAGTGAAGTCGTCTGCTTCACTTAGAAATTTTTGTGGAAATTTAATTGAGAGAACCAATAAAATGTATGGAATACAGATAAATTTGGAATATTTTAGTTTAAGTAGGATTTTGAAATGTGTGGTGTTTATACCGGTTAGCTCTTTGTGGGTTTCGTCTACCATTACTGCAACTGCTAGCAAAGACACTACATAAGGTACTCACATAGGCATCGACAGGATGGCACAAATCGTCTTAGACGCTTTAGAGGTAAAGGTGTTGTCTCAATGGTTACACGGAATGGCGTTACTCTTTCCGTGAATACACCTCCAGACAAGCGTGTATTCACATACAGTCACAGGCTAACATATAGTTACAAATCTTTCTGGTAATATTAATACTTACCTAAGGCAAACACGTCACTTCTATCAACAGCCTGTGCAAGAAGAGAACAAAGGACAAAAATTGTCACAAAACCAGGTTTTCAATGTGAAAAAAGTCAGATAAAGGGAGACAACTCAAACTGAACTGATTATTTATAATTAACCCCCTTTGAATCAAAATAAATCTATTTTTAGTTGTGGCGACCTTGATCTTGGAGATATTGATGTAATCTTTCATGTGACACACCATCCCATGATGGTGAACAAATATGGCAAATGATTTTATAATCTCACAATGAATGACATAGTTATGGCCCGGACAAGCTCATTTATGGCCATTTTTGACCTTTGAACTCAAAGTGTGACCTTGACCTTGGAAATATTGACGTAATTCTTTCGCGCGACAAACTGTCTAATGATGGTGAACAAATGTGTTAAATGATTTTAAAATCTCACAATGAACGACAAAGTTATGGCCCGGACAAGCTTGTTCTGCCCGACATTCGCCGATCTAATAACCAGTATTTTACTTTGGAAAACCTGGTTAACAAAAGAACTCGTGCTCTTTTCTGATTGGCCGCTGGTTCCCTATCCTGAGGCATATGCGTGTTTCCTAGGCAGGTCACCAGCACTACAAATGCAATTATACTTCATTTTTCATCATTTTGGTTTTGTTTGTTTATATTTTCAAGCGTAATATGTACATGAACTAAATACTCGGAGCGCATGGGAATGACATCATTAGGAGTGCCTCGTTCTTAATGTACAAAAAATGCTCGATTTGAGTAACAAAGACAGGCCAAATTTTCTCTTTCATTAAACTATCAAGTGTTATACATCATCGGAAAGGGTGTTTTTTTAGAAAAGTAATACTGTTCAAATTAGACTGTATCTTACCTCAGCAACAATATTTAGGATTGATTAAGATGTGGTCACCATTTTAGTGAAGTCAAATCTGATCCCTAAAATTTCACAGATGTAGAAAAAAATATAATTTTTGTATGTTTGCCATAAAATGCAACATTACTTTAATAAAATTATTTTTTTATGGTATTATAAATATTTAGCTACACCTTAATGTAATACAAGGTGGCGCTTTTTGCCACCAGTAAAACAAGGTGGTTTGGATATGACATCACATTTTTAGGCTACTTGGGAATATGCTGACATTGTTATTACGAGGGAAGCATACAATTATACTAACTTTATAGATTAGAATTTAGATAAGATGTAAATATTCTTTATGTCAAATTCAATTTCACACAACCAGCCATATCCCTGTTAATTTTAAGCATTTCATTCTCAGGGCCCTCAATCTATCAAATCTGCGGCCGAATTTCGGCCGCAGTCCCTCACCTGAAAAGTATACTTTTTTTTCCTTTTGGGGGGAAAAATTCCCCCTGAAATTAAACATGAGGGCCTGAAAGGCCCAAAGTCGCTCACCTGAGATAACAAGATAGTATTGGGACAAATCTTCTGACCAACTTTCATGAAGATCGGGAAATAAATTTGCCTCTAGAGTGTTAACAAGGTTTTACTATAGCCATATAAGGAAAAATGTCCCATCCCCTGGCGGCCATGTTTTCAACCAACCGGCATCATTTTCGAACTCGTCCAAGATATTATTGGGATGAATCTTCTGACCAAGTTTCATGAAGATTGGACAATAAATGTTGCCTCTAGAGTGTTAACAAGATTTTACTATCGCCATATAAGGAAAAATGCCCGCCCCTTGGCAGCCATGTTTTTCTACCAACCGGCATCATTTTCGAACTCATCCAAGATATTATTGGGATGAATCTTCTGACCAAGTTTCATGAAGATCAGACAATAAATGTGGTCTCTGGAGTGTTAACAGAATTTTACTATATCCATATTTAGCCATAAAAGGAAATATGCCCCGCCCCTTGGCAGCCATGCTTTTCAAGCAAACGTAACCATTTTTGAACTCTTCCAAGATATCATTGTGACCAATCTTCTGACCAAATTTCATGAAGATTGGACAATAAATGTGGCCTCTAGAGAGTTAACAAAGCAAATGTTGACGGCGCACGACGGACAAAAAGCAATCACAAAAGCTCACCATGAGCACGTTGTGCTCAGGTGAGCTATAAAAAAAAATCTATTTCAATTTAATCTTGTCAAACATACTAAATTACGAAAAAATAAATAAATATAGTGCAAACATGTACAAATGTAATAATGAGAGAATAAGTAACAAAATCCCCCCAAAAGCGAAACGCTGCGAAAATTCCCCCTCAGGAGGGTAGCGACCCGCTTCACCTAAAATGGATTGAGGGCCCTGAAATTCTCATTAATTTCTTCCATAAAAAGTAGCGTTTAACAGGACTTTGTATATTGCATTACAATAAATAAATTGCTCAACTCATCCAATGTTGTCAAATTTGTAAACGGTTTAAATGGGCCGCGAAAATATATGAAAAACAAGAGCACCGCCTTGCGGGTGCAGACCGCTCATCTATTTTCTTTTTAAATGTGAAGGGACTCTCAATTTCAATCACAAAGGAGGGAGGGGTGGAGTGAAGAGGGGTGTATAGTGTGGGGGTGTGGACATTTATTACATTATCTTCCAAAATTGCGAAAAAAATCGGGGGGGGGGGTGGGGGGGAGGTGATTCTTGGGTGCGATGGTTGGACGGTATTTCAAAAATAAAATAATCAAAATAAATAGTTTTGTTTTTTAACCGTTTCAAAAAAAAAATTGGGAGGGTGGGGGGGGGGGTAAAGTGTCAGGGTGTGGTGGTCATTTGTGAGATGATCTTAAAAAAAAATAGAGGGGGGGGGGAGGATTCGGTGGGGAGGGCACGGGGGATGGTTTGGGTGGAGTCTATTGTGGTATGTCAGGTAAGAGTAGTTTTGTCAAAGTATCAATCAAATCTAATCATAAATAAAGAAGTTATAACAATTTTAGCAAAATTTAATAATTTGACCTTGAGAGTCAAGGTCATTCAAAGGTCAAGGTAAAATTCAACTTGCCAGGTACAGTAACCTCATGATAGCATGAAAGAATTTGAAGTTTGAACGCAATAGCCTTGATACTTTACAAGTAAAGTGGATCAAAACACAAAATTTAACCATATATTGAAAGTTACTAAGTCAAAAAAGGGCCATAATTCCGTAAAAAGGACAACCAGAGTAATGCAACTTGTCCTTTTACTGTACCCTTATGATAGTTTGCGAGTGTTCCAAGTATGAAAGCAATATCTATGATACTTTAGGGGTAAAGTGGACCAAAACACAAAACTTAACCAAATTTTCAATTTTCTAAGTATAAAGGGCCCATAATTCCGTCCAAATGCCAGTCAGAGTTACATAACTTTGCCTGCACAGTCCCCTTATGATAGTTAATAAGTGTTGCAAGTATGAAAGCAATAGCTTTGATACTGTAGGAATAAAGTGGACCTAAACACAAAACTTAACCAAATTTTCAATTTTCTAAGTATAAAAAGGGCACATAATTCTGTCAAAATGCCAGTCAGAGTTACATAACTTTGCCTGCACAGTCCCCTTATGATAGTTAGTAAGTGTTGCAAGTATGAAAGCAATAGCTTTGATACTTAAGGAATAAAATGGACCTCAACGCAAAACTTAACCCAAATTTTCAATTTTCTAAGTATAACAAGATGTGTTTGTGAAACACAATATCCCCCTAAATGACGTTTGACCTTGAATGATGACCTTGACCTTGACCCTTCACCACTCAAAATGTGCAGCTCCATTAGATACACATGCATTTCAAATATAAAATTGCTAGCTTCAATATTGCAGAAGTGACATTACATGAGCAATTTTGACCCATATATTTGACCTTGAAGGATGACCTTGACCTTTCACCACTCAAAATGTGCAGCTTTATGAGATACACATGCATTCCAAATATCAAGTTGCTATCTTCAATTTTGCAAAAGTATTCATAAAATAAGCGATTTGGGCCACATACATTTGACCTCTGACCTTGAAGGATGACCTTGACCTTTCACCACTAAAAATGTGCAGCTCCATGAGATACACATGCATGCCAAATATCAAGTTGCTATCTTCAATATTGCAAAAGTATTCATAAAATAAGCTATTTGGGCCACATATATTTGACCTCTGACCTTGAAGGATGACCTTGACCTTTCACCACTCAAAATGTGCAGCTCCATGAGATACACCTGCATGCCAAATATCAAGTTGCTATCTTCAATATTGCAAAAGTATTCATAAAACGAGCGATTTTGGCCACATGTATTTGACCTCTGACCTTGAAGGATGACCTTGACCTTTCACCTCTCAAAATGTGCAACTCCATGAGATACACATGCATGCCAAATATCAAGTTGCTATCTTCAATATTGCAAAAGTATTCAGAAAATAAGCTATTTGGGCCACATATATTTGACCTCTGACCTTGAAGGATGACCTTGACCTTTCACCACTCAAAATGTGCAGCTCCATGAGATACACATGCATGCCAAATATCAAGATGCTATCTTCAATATTGCAAAAGTATTCATAAAATGAGCGATTTTGGCCACATATATTTGACCTCTGACCTTCAAGGATGACCTTGACCTTTCACCACTCAAAATGTGCAACTCCATGAGATACACATGCATGCCAAATATCAAGTTGCTATATTCAATATAGCAAAAGTTATTGCAAAATGTTAAAGTTGGCGCAAACAGACCAACCAACAGACCAACCAACCAACCAACCAACAGACAGGGCAAAAACAATATGTCCCCCACTACAATAGTGGGGGACATAAAAAGGGCACATAATTCTGTCAAAATGCACGCCAGAGTTATCTTACTTTGCCTGCCCAGTCCCCTCATGATAGTAAGTAAGTGTACCAAGTTTGAATGCAATAGCATTTATACTTTCTGAGAAAAGTGGACCTTAACGCAAAACTTAACCGGACGCCGACGCCAACGCCAAGGTGATGACAATAGCTCATTTTTTTTTTCAAAAAATAGATGAGCTAATAAAATAACCCTTCGCTGGCATATCAGTTAATCCGCCTTTCACTTTACACCTGTATTTATTGATATCACTACAGCCGGTTTATTATTCTAGTACTAAAGTAATAAAACTTTCACATTTAATGTGTCTTTACTTCTATACGAAATTACTTATTGGTTTGACGTAAACGATTATCTCCCTGTACTGATGCTTTCCATTGCTTTAACATGGCACCTGGTTACTTCGGCATCATGAAAACGTGCCAGTTCGCCATTCTCAATTTGTCACTTCGGCACTGGTGTATATCTCACATTTTATTGATGTTCAATCAGTTTAAAAAAGTTTATACACACACCGTGTTTGTCACTTGAAGTATGCGTGAAAAAAGAAGACTTTAAAGTTGGCCAGATCAAAGTTTAATAGCCATTTATTTTAAAGGCTAGTTAAATGATCAATAAAAGAGTTTGGAATAATTAGATATCAGCACTTTAATAAATTGACGATTACAATTTCTACATGGAACGAGTACTCTTACCAAGCATGTATTATATCCTCTTTACACCAATTCAAATTCCCATAGGACCCCGTCATGAAACGGCCTTTTGCCTGTCGTTCATTTAGCTACACCAGATTGTGCAAGCGTACTGTATTATTTACAGATGAGTCTGTCTCTTCCAAAATTGAAATAAACCAAGACATGTCATGCCACTCCAGAAAATCTCATTCGCCCAAGCACCCTCGGAAAACATGGTTTCGGCAGTGAGCTTGCGACAAATTAAAATTCTTTAATATACGCACCCCAAACATCACTTTCGCGCGTAATCCGCATAAAAATGCACTTATATGTTGCAAACACACGTTGGATTCAGTAAATGACCACTAAAAGCATGAGTGCGATTGCTAACATGCTTTTAAACCAGACGAAAAAGAGGCACTTTTTTTGAAGGTAAGGAACGAACGACAACTCGGTAGGGTACCTATCAACGCCGACCTGTTTTTCGGTCAACTCGTACCCGATGAACAGAAATGTACAGAATAATATGTAGGATGGTTAGTTAATAAATCCTAATCATTGAGATGATGTCTTCTTTTCTCTCAAAGTTTCCACTTGTATTATCTAAGCATAAGCTCTTGAGAATTAATGTCTCTTTTATACGCATGTTGTCCGCTACAAATACCTCACTTGTGGTCGGTGCGTTTTAATATTTAAAGGGTGGGAAAGGTGTCATATGCAGCACAGGTTAATTTATTGCCTAGAGTGCCTGAATAAAAGGTAATTGGTATTTTAATTAAAAAGTTTCACTTTAATACAAATGTTTAACACAAAAAATCATTTTTGATGTGTAATAATGTTTCTTGTGTCAATCAATTAAAAAAGGATACGAAGCGAATAAATGAACTCCAATGTCCTAAAATTCAACAATCAAATCACAAATAAAAGCATTTTGAAAAAAAAATGAATATTTTGAATAAGGAGCGAAATGACTATGGTTCGAGTTGACAAAAAGGAAACGACCTAGTTGACCAAGGTACGAGTTCACTATAGACAACTCTCGGTAAAGGAGATATTGCGGTTACTAGATTTACCGAAATCGCGCGCTTTCGGTATCGGTACCGAAAGCGAATTGTCAGTACCGAAAGCGCACTGTAAAATGTAAATTATGGAAATAATCAGTTTACCAGTTAAATTTTCAATTAAAGAATAATTGAAAACATGTTTATATATGCATTTTTCATGAAATATTTGTAGAAATTCGATCTTAAGCGCGTTAGATTATGTCAATTAACGCAAGCGCAATGTCAGTACCGAACCCGCATTGTATAATGTAAATTACGAAAAAAATCAATTAAATAATAACCAAAAACTTGTTTATTAATGCAGTTTTCATGGACTTGATCGTACAAATTCGATCGTAAGCGCTACATTGTGTCAATTAACGCTGTCGCCCACTAAAATAGCATGCCGCAATGATGGCGGTAATCAATTGCGTGACAATAAACACATTAATAAAGCAACGAACAAGTCTTTTTCTGATTATTTGATGTTTTGTTAACCAACCTACAACTGAATGCTCGAGTAAGCAAGCAAGTGCATAGAAATATAAATTGTATCAAGATTATCACTTTTGTTGAAAATATGATCAGTTTACGTCGTATTTGCTCAATCAGAATTTAATATTATAAGTCGTATAGTCTGTGCAATAGACGCCATCAACAATGCCACCACAACCGTTTAAGCGATTCTAATTGAGAGCGAATTATTAAACAAATTTGATTAGAAACCAACATTCGTTAAGTCATTAAAATCATTACTTGTAGTATTTAGCAAATTATTTTACAATTGCGCACTACGGTATGTTTAAAAAAGTAATAAGAAGCGTTTGAGATCGCAATACTAGTTAGCATCCGTAAAGGATTAAGATGATGATACATTATTTGTATTTCATTTCATTTTTTTTTCTCTCAAAAATTAAGAATACGGTCCGAACATAGCGCCGTTAACGATTTAACTGAATACGACAATGAAGTGATTTTCTGGAAAAAATACATCTTTAACAAAGTGATTATTGATTTTCGACCATTTCCTTAACAGTTTATGTATGGAACGCTTGAAGGCGCTATTATTATTGCGGACGGATGACACATTAAGTTATCAACGGCATAAGACACACATTTGTAACGAAATACCTGATATTATACAAAAAGCAATATACCGGCTGTGGGTAATTTGCAATCGCATTTACAACATCATTTTGCTTTTTTAAAGATATATGTTTAGGACTCATACTCGAAACGACGAAAATATGCGTAAACAGTATATTTTTACTTTCGTGTTCGGTTTAAGCAACTAAACATAAATCAAATTACTATTTTGTTACAAATATTGATATCGATTAAAACCAACAAATTTTCTATTCGCTCAGGGGTTTTTTACCTTATATAACAGACGCCGAATATCGGCGTCTTCCCCCACCAAACTATTTCAGAACCAAAAATTACCCCTAAAAAAAAAAAAAAATTTTTTTTTTATAGAAAGATGTGTCTCATGATTATCATATCTCAATTCTACTTCAATTTAATCTTGCAAAACGTAATAAATTATGAAAAAAACAATGAATATAGTGCAAACATGTACAAATGTATTGTAGTAATGAGAGAGTAAGTAAACAAATCCCCCCAAAAGGGGAACGCCGCGAAAATTCCGACGCGCACAATTTTTCCCCAAAGTGGAAAATCCCGCGTAAAATTTCCCCCACATAAGGGCCCCCACAACCCCAAAAAAAACCTGTCGCTTATACAAAATGTAACGCAAATGTATAACAGCGTCAGTAACGTAAGAACAAATAAGATAATAAATAACACTGTGGTAGAACATGTATTTACATTTATTAACATTTATTAACGCGGTTTTTAATGGTCATTACTGCGTTTTAGAAGTTTCAACGTTGAAATGTGACGTTTCGGAAAGCGAATCTAGCTTACCTATTATGAAATGACGTTTTTTTTGTTGACGTGTGTTTTAACAAATATAATTTTACGATCATTGCTTGATAGCATTGTAATTATTTTAGTGCAGCCAGACGTAATAGCCGCCGAAACGTACAACTACTACGTTTGTTAAGTGAAATGTCTGTGCGCCGTTATTTTGCTATATTTCGTATAACGTCTTCCTTATGAACTACATAATGCTACAACTTTGATAAAAATCTATAACACTCAATTCACCATTATTGTTGAGTTAATCATAACGCTAAAACGGACTAACTAATGTACATGGAGAAAGTAAATAAATAAAAAAATCTGGGGCAAGAAGTTGAAAAACAAAACATTACATATCAATTTTGACTTCCATGACAGCCAGATATTGCTCTTTATTAATTGAATGTTTGACAAATTCGTTAGATTTTGATCTCGAGGAGTTGTAAATAACTGAGGAAAAACCGGTATGACTGGTGCGGTATAAATCGCAACGTTTAGCTTTAATGTATTTTTATTTTATATATTATTTGATTGAAGGTATTTTGCCTTAAAATCGATTATTATTTTTAAGGTAATTAATCTTGTTCAATCTGAACGCTTTGGACAGTGAATTGTCCGAGGATTCCCGATTGTAATCTTGTTATTGAATCCTATGCAACTACTATTTTTAATAATTTTATAGATTTTTATAAGTAGGCTAGTTTTGTTATGTAGTCACGGTGATGGTCGAAACAAATCTATTGCTATTCCTGAATAAAAATAATTCTGTTTAAGGTTGCTAATTATAAATGGACACAACAATATAGCAATAAAGCAGTCATTACTATTTTGCACACGCACTGGCATATGCCGTAGATTGTACTGGCATACTGATGAACTGACTTTAGAATGATATGTTCTTTTCATTATTTCAATATCGTTGCCTTCAATTAATCCTTAACATATAGGCAGCGGTATTCTATGTCACTGACTCGCTGCAGAGTATCGATCTAGTGAAAAATACCGCATCACCGTTTATCGGTGAACTTAGCCCTCTGTTAGTTACCTTCACATGTATCCTTTACCTTCGTGAATACAAAAATATTTGGTGCGTAACAGTGTCAAAGATCATCCTCCGTGCACAGTAATTTTGTTATATTACACTCCCGATCCTTTTGGAATTTGAAATCGTACTCGTCACGGGATAAAACCCTCTGGTAGAATTGCCATTCTTTCGCTTTGATCTTTTATGTTTCATCTTGACCTTAGGAGCTTAAGGCACGGGTGTTTTGTGCGACACATGTCTCCACATGGTAATCATTTGTGTCAAGTTATTTTAAAATCGCAAAAACATCATGAACGAAACCAATTTCGAGTGATAAGGACATGCGTTTATATGCATATACATACAGGAGCAGTGATAAATACTGTTAAGTGTTCTACTAACATGATTCATCTAGCGGCAAAGTGCATTAATCTGTTTTACTGTTTAGTAAAACCATCACTTTTAAACTGATAACAAAAATAAAGAAATATCGTGTATTTTTTTGTTAAGTGTACGTGCTTGAATTAATATTGTATTACATGTGCCGCATTTACAGATACTACATCCGCACATCAGACCAAGATAGAAATATCTGACTTAAGACCACACTACAGTGAGGCGTTATGAGAGACAGTAACGATAAGGGTGATAGGTGACATTGACGCACAGACTGAACAAAGTTCATGTATTGTTATGTACGAACGAAAGGCCGCACGAACGTACGGACCGACGGACGAAGGAACGAAAGGACGGACGTACGAAGGAACGAACGAACGGACGGATTAGCGAATTGACGAATGAACAGACGGACGGATGAACGAACAAGGGACGGACGGACGAAGGAACAGACGGACGAACGAACAGACGCATGAACGGACAGACGAACACACGGACGGACGAACGAAAGAAGGGACGGACGAACGAAGGAACGGACTAACGAACGAACGGATGCACAGACGTGAGAACGAAGGAACGGACGGACCGACGGAGGAACGAACGAACGGAGAGACGAACGAAAGAAGGGACGGATGAACAAAGGAACGGACTAACGAACACACGGACGCACGAACGAAGGAACGACGGACGAACGCAGGAACGGACGGGCGCACTAACGAAGGGTCGAACAGACGGGCGAACGAACAGACGCACTGACGAACGAAGGAACGGACGGACGCACGCACGAACAAACGGACGGAAGAACAGACGAATTCCCCATCCAGATCAGCACTCAAGGCGACCGCGACCGCAGAAATGCCTGTGCCCATTGCATTAGCACCATTGGTGTGATTTGTGAATGTTTCCTTCCCCCCCCCCCCCCCTGTAACATTGCTTATGTTTCTTTCCATCAATTTTAGTGGACTTGTATATACGTTGCACTCTGTATTAAGTTTTTTGGACTTGTATGTTGCATTTTGCATCTTGTATCATCAATTTACTACGACTTCATGACATAATGTCATGCGTAAATATATTATCTATCGGGTTAGGGCTCCAATAAGGTTCGCCTTTCAGCCAAATCCTATGTCAGGTCATGTAACTTGTGAATATGTTACTATGTCGTTATAAATAAGTTTAAACCAAATAACGTCACGTTACATTCACAAGCACCATAGTGGCCAGAACAGAAATCAATTAGAAAGTGGTGTGTAATCTATATTTATATTGGATAATTACATATATGTATTGTCACGAGTAAAGATGAAGCATAAACAAAACAATAGTGCCCATCACACAAACATGATTATTATTAACAAGATTTGGGTAGGTTTGGGTATCCTTATTATTATTATCATCTGTTCTCTGGCGTTATAATTTGTTTACATCTTCGTGGATTGTTAATGGAGTTTTTAAAGGGGCCTTTTCACAGATTTTAGCATATTTGAAATTTGTCATAAAATGCTTTATATTGATAAATGTAAACATTGGATCTTAAAAGCTCCAGTAAAAAATCAAGAATAAAATTAAAAAAAGGAAAAACAAGTAGCCGCTACCAGGGCTCGAACCAGTGACGCCCGGAGTCCTGGAGTTAGTCTGAAGTAAAAACGCATTAACCCTCTCGGCTATTCTGCCGGTTATACACAGTATGAGTATTTTATACCTTATATAAGCAATCTTCGTAGTTTCGTAAATTTAAACGACAACAGAACTCTCCAAATTATTTAATCGTTTCGCGTTGCAACGCTTTATAATTTTTAGGTTTTCAAATCGTCAAAAGATACATATAATGGCTATATTGGACTCTGGTAAATGTTCAGTAATACTGTTTCCTCACAAATATCATAACTAAAACGAAAATTTGCGAATCTGAAACAACTTTTTTCAATTTTGTCAATTTACCAAACCGTGAAAAGATCCCTTTAACACTCCAATAATCGATTTTTGTGTTCTTATCATTGGTTCTGTATTGTTAAATGTTACATGTTGCAATGTTGACATCGAAATGATATTAAAGACAACTAAAACTATTTATAGCGTTTTCCTGTAATACATATTTCAACTGAAGTAAATAATGAATACCATGGCATGATGGAACAACATTTATAAATCAAATAAAAAGTTTGCATTTCAATAAATTTCAACAATATAGCAAATGTATCTCAAAATATCAACAATTCAAATTTTAATATGTGGCTTGAAACATTTGTATTAACAGTATGTATCTAATTTTCCTTATATTGTATACATAACGCATATATCCAATGCGCTTTCGGTAATTCTATTGCGCTTTCGGTACCAATACCGAAAGCGCGCTTTCGGTAAATCTAGTAACCCTAGATGGGTTATTGCCCGTAATTGCATCATTGTGTACACACCGGTCTTACTGTAACGAAGTGACGTCACCATCTAGGTAAAGAATGGTAATTGTCTGAGCTGCCCCAGGTGAATCTGAGAGGAAATACAAACTTCGCTGATTGTTTAAATTTACAATTATCTAAAAAGACATATAGGTGAGCAGAAGGTTATCTGACCATTGACTTTCAGGTACATGTGTACTTGAAGTTCAATTGTGGCAACTTTATTTCAATCTCAATCAAAGTTTTTGCAGACTTTTCAAATGAACAATAGGAAATTGCAAGCACTTAGCTTAATATGTGTGACTGCTGTATCAATGCCTTTGACATAAATACAAGCGTTACAACCTTAATAATCACATCATTGTTTCATATATGACTAGATTACAAATTTTGGCCTGAAATGTAATTGTCAACAAGAGTGCCAAACTGTCACAAGATTCGCCTGTTCGAAGGTTTTGGACAACTTGATAAGCAAACCATATTTGAAATTGACCTACAAATCATCTAGACACAACTTCTGACCAAATTTGGTCAAGATCGGATGAAAACTACTTCAATTAGAGAGTGGACACCATGCTAAATGCTTGAAATGCACTAAGTGCCCTCATGACCTAGTTTTTGACCCCGCATGACCCATATTTGAACTTGACCTGGATATCATTTAGACAAAACTTCTGACCAAATTTGGTGAAGATGGGATGAAAACTACTTAAATTAGAGAGCGGACATCATGCTAAATCCTTGAAATGCACTAAGTGACCCCGTGACCTAGTTTTTGACCCTGCATGACCTATATTCGAACTTGACCTCGATAGTGTCTAGATACAACTTCTGAGCAAGTTTGGTGAAGATGGGATGAAAACTACTTTAATTAGAGAGCGGACACCATGCTTGAAATGCACAAAGTGACCCGTGACCTAGTTTTTGACCCGGCATGACCCATATTCGAACTTAACCTAGATATTGTCTAGATGCAACTACTGACCAAGTTTGGTGAAGATCGGATGAAAACTACTTCAATTAGAGAGCAGACACTGCTGTGGACGCAGCCTCCCGCCAAGGGTGATCTTATAATACACCCTGTTTTGAAAACGGGCGTATAAAAAGGACACAGACTTTCTATGTTTACAAGTTATATTATACTCTTCATCATATACTAGATGGTTTTATCATTACCAGATTAAGTGTGTTCAGGGGTTTACAATTCACCTAGCCCGCTTGAAACAACAACTACAATTTTGGTAATTTACAGTCCAGTGAACACCCGGGTTGTTGAATTATCAAGTAAGTCATAGGCAACGCGAACCAATATGATAACTGAAATACTTGCCCCCATTTTCAGATCGGGTTTATTTTAAAACAGGTTCATGTCTGGTGTGAAGTTAATTATGAAACTGTGTCGATGCTTGCTACTATACAATTTATTTATCTGTTTCTGTTTGTTACAATGACACATCTATTTGTGTGCCCATGGGATATTTTTATCGAATTGAGCAATTAAATAGGAGGAAAATCATGTCTGGCAATGGGTACCTCTTAAAAAGTGAAATTCAATGTGACTACCTAGTAAGTAAGGGCCGCCTAACATTGTCAGCTGGTAGCCCTGCAGGGCCCGTGACTTTGAACAGCTTTTTATGCCACCAGTGTTTCAATCACTGAAATTAATAAAATGACATGACTTCTAAGTTTTGATTTCAAGTGTTTTGACCAAGAGTTAGTGAGAAAGGCCAGCATTATTCAGGACCCCATAAAGGTAAAATAATGCTTACTCAATCATTTTCTCTATCTTCACCAGGTAGAATATTCTGATTGTTTGCTATGACCAGCAACAAGATACGATGTACAAGGTCAAAGTCAAATAAGGATCAAACAAAAGTCTATGATATTATCCTTTCAAGCGTGAATACCATAATGACGACTATACATACACATATAATCAAATAACAAATTAAACATAAAAACAATCTGTTCATATGTTATTGAAAAAGTACAGAGCCCATTTGGGATATGAAATCCTTTACTACATAAATTGGACTAATGTGTTCTTACTGACTTAAGGTTCCTCCAAAACATTAATGTTCATATTTTACTCACCTTCAATACTTTAAATCCAATCGTTCAAGTATTTTTATCCAAAAATATCTAACAATCAGCACAAATAATTTGACATTGAAAACCCATTTTTTCGATTTGACACAAATAACAGCAACTAATCCTTCACAGGTATGTCATATCAGGAAAATTTTGGTAACACATTTAATCCTCTTTAAAAAAACAACTGCAACTACGTATGCGATATTTGTTGATGGGAAAATATTCTCCAACATGGCTGCAAAGTAACCGTCTTTCTGAAAAGGAAATATTTGATATTCTTGTCAGAGTTTACACCTTTTTCAATAATATTTCAGTCATATCCAAGAAGTCAGTTCACCTTTTCCCACTTATTTTTGGCACACTTAGCCTATCTTAGTGTTACAAAGCTTACATATTCATGTTATTTGATTGCAGTAAATGCAACAAGAGCTAAGAGGAGAACAGCAGTCTTCGCCATCGATCTAGTCGGTTGCTTTGTTTGTCGGTAGATCAGTGCATCTGTTTCTTTGTTTCTGATCCAAGTTACAAGTCCAAACAGGTACATTTAGAAGCACATTCAACATTAAGTAAATCTTCATTGAGCAATCATTGAAAATACGCTTTCTGAACAGTATTTTAGATCTATCATGCCAGAGGCTTGAACTTATATTCTAAAACTCAATTGTGAACTGGCCAAAAGTCTTTTTTTGTAATGATGATGAAGCGTGGGGATATTGTGGTTAACTCCGCCGTCCGTCTGTCTGTCAGTCCGTCCTGGCCACTATCTCCTCCTACACTATAAGCACTAGAACCTTGAAACTTACACACATGGTACATGTAGCTATGAGCATATGTGCGACACTGCACTATTTGGAATTTTGATCTGACCCCAGGGTCAAAAGATATGTGGGTTGGGGTGGGGCTGGGTCAGAGATTTTTACTCATTTTTTTAGGTTATTTTACTATAATTTCTTCATTTCTACACAGATTGTCTTCAAATTGATACTGAACCTCTCTTATGACAATACGGTCAATCTCAACTATGCATGGCCCCATTACCAACCCTGGGGCGCCCCACCCACATAGGCCACGCCCACCCAAAATTGCCTTTTGCTATAACTTCTTCATTTCTATACCGATTTACTTCAAATTGATACTGAACCTCTCTTTTGACAATACGGTTAATCTCAACTATGCATGGCCCCATGACCAACCCTGGGGCGCCCCGCCCACAAAGGCCACGCCCACCGAAAATTGCCTTTACTATAATTTCTTCATTTCTACACCCATTTACTTCAAATTGATACTGAACCTCTCTTATGACAATACGGTCAATCTCAACTATGTATGGCCCCATTACCAACCCTGGGGCGCCCCGCCCACATAGGCCACGCCTACCTAAAATTGCCTTTTACTATAATTTCTTCATTTCTACACCAATTCACTTCTAATTGATACTGAACTTCTCTTATGACAATACTGTCGACTCAACTATGCATGGCCCCATTACCAACCCTGGGGCGCCCATGGGTCAAACATGCGGCGTGGGGATACCGTCGGCCTCTGCCGCGCCATTTCTAGTTGAAGTTATTTTGATAAGTTGGCGATGAAGACAATCATGGTACAAATTATGACAGAGAAAATATAGCATTATTTACAGACAACTTATGTTTATTATAACTATATATTTCATTTAATTTTCAGAATTGTGTATGTTTATAAGAAATAACAAATCCTTATTTCACTTAATATATCACAAACCTAATTCATGATATGATTTCTGCGACCAAGCTAATAGTGCCAAAAGACAAATGCATGGAAACTGTAACTAAGGAAGAGAAGAACACTGCGAGCCATTCGGAACTTCTAATTCAGGAATAGCATTAAGACAGAAAATAAGAAGTACATATAGGAATAAAAACCAATTAAATATTGGTCCCTTGAATAGAGTTTGAGCCAAAAAGACATTCTGTTATAACAACCAATTTAGGCATACTGAATGGACTTTATCTTTCTAAATGCTATTTGTAGATTGATAAATTCAAATTATACAAGTATGTAGTAAATTGATACCAAAGTTATGGTATGGTCACTTTTGAGGACAAGGGCATGGTTTAATAAAATACAAATTGTTGAGGACAACAGTAAAATATTATATACCAAATATTACAATCTTGTTCCCTAAAAAAATACTTAAAATGTTTACTTATACATATTGAAGTCTACTCCCAGTGCATAAAAAAGCCATAAATCATGAAAATCTAGGGGCATGATGTGAACAAATCATGTTGAGGACCCCAATCAATTTTACATAAACATTACACTTTTTGGCCTTGTTGTTTCAGATGATTTTTTTGTTTAATTATTGAACCCTATTGTGGCAGAGGAGTTTCTTTGCTAATAGTTTATTCTTATTATCAAGAAGTCATATAATGTCAAATGACTTGAAAAGGGGGGCATTACTTTAAGGATTACATGGCAAGTTGTGTTATAAAAAAAATGTTTTGTTTCAATTTTGTGAAAGATTAAATGATGTATGTAAGAAAAATAACAGTATTTTGTATTTCTAAAATATCTCAATAAGTCTGCAAGTTAAATCTAGAAATGGCGCGGCAGAGGCCGATGCGTATCCCCATGCCACATGTTTGACCCAGGGGCGCCCCAGGGTTGGTAATGGGGCCATGCATAGTTGAGATTGACGGTATTGTCATAGGAGAAGTTCAGTATCAATTAAAAGTGAATTGGTGTAGAAATGAAGAAATTATAGTAAAAGGCAATTTTGGATGGGCGTGGCCTATGTGGGCGGGGCGCCCCAGGGTTGGTTATGGGGCCATACATAGTTGAGATCGACCATATTGTCATAATAGAGGTTCAGTATCAATTTGAAGTAAATCAGTGTAGAAATGAAGAAATTATAGAAAAAGGCAATTTTGGGTGGGCATGGCCTATATGGGCGGGGCGCCCCAGGGTTGGTAATGGGGCCATGCATAGTTGAGATTCACTGTATTGTCATAAAAGAGGTTCAGTATCAATTTGAAGTGAATCAGTGTAGAGATGAAGAAATTATAGTAAAAGGCAATTTTGGGTGGGTGTGGCCTATTTGGGCGGGGCACCCCAGGGTTGGTAATGGGGCCATGCATAGTTGAGATTAACCGTATTGTCATAAAAGAGGTTCAGTATCAATTTGAAGTAAATGGGTGTAGAAATGAAGAAATTATAGTAAAAGGCAATTTTGGGTGGGCGTGGCCTATGTGGGCGGGGTGCCCCAGAGTTGGTAATGGGGCAATGCATAGCTGAGATTGACCTTATTGTCATAAGAAAGGTTCAGTATCAATTGGAAGTGAATCAATTTAGAAATGAAGAAATTATAGTAAAACTGCAATTTTGGGTGGGCGTGGCCTATGTGGGCGGGGCACCTTAGGGTTGGTAATGGGGCCATGCATAGTTGAGATTGACCATATTGTCATAAGAGAGGTTCGGTATCAATTTGAAGACTATCGGTGTAGAAATGAAGAAATTATAGTAAAATAACCTAAAAAAATGAGTAAAAATTTCAAATAGTGCAGGGTCGCACATATGCTCATAGCTACCATGTGTGTAAGTTTCAAGGTTCTAGTGCTTATAGTGTAGGAAGAGATAGTGGCCAGGACGGACAGACAGACGGACGGCGGAGATAACCACATCCCCACGCTTTTCAAAAAGCTTGGGGATAATTATCGGTATAATTAAATTCTTATTTGGTATTAATTCCGCACTTTAATCATTATTAGTGTAAGTACTAAGTGGAGTTTACTGGTAATTCTTTTTCTGCGAAAATCTTATTGGCTGAGCTTTAAATATATTTTTTTAAATTTCAGATTGATCAGAAGTATCCAAACCGACTGACTAAAAGGGTGATAATAAAAAAGAGACTAGGAGTAAGTACTGACATTTTTCTTATATACTGGCAATACTGGCAAGGGAAGTTGTCAAAGTAGCTGCTGTAGGCAGGTTACTGATATAGCCAGATGACCACTTCTTTTTGTATGGATGGTCAACTGATAATATTATTCTCATTCAAGAAAACAAACTCCAAAGTACCAGTAAGCAATCATTTAATGAGCAATTTATACTAATAACATGTTCCATACTAAGATCAAATTGATTCTGCAGTTTTCCCTGTAACTTAAGCATTGAAAGGGATGTTTATATCATTATTGTTTTTATATATTTTATTACGGACAAAAATCGGCTCCAACTTATTTCAAGCGAAGAAGTTTAGTGGCAACAACTTTTTTTTGACACAGTAATACCCCTAACTTGGATGTTTGGGAATTATCCTTATATATACCTAGTGATAGAGAAAAGTGTCTATTGTTATTTTGAAATTGAAGCGAGTGACGTTGTCATTGCAAAGTCGTCTTGATATAATGAGAAATTGTGCCAATTTGTTCCGTAAACCCCACATTGTTAATCAAAATATGAGGCGGACACAAAACGTCCCACCTCAACATAGAAACACTGACATTGACAGGGTTAACACTGTATGCCATTCTGCCATAATCATAGTGGGGCATTCAAATTGATGGTCATATTTGTAACAAAAAGGAATTCCTTGTTTCCTGTGTTTTTCCTAGTTTTACCTTGAACTGATTCTGGTTATAGATGTTTTCATGATGTTAACCTGCAGATATATGCTTCTGTTTTAGAGCTCACAGGAACACTTGATTGGTTGGCACTGAAACATATAATTGAATCAAGTAAACATATTAATCCTCCAACTAGATTCCCATGGCATATTTAGAGCTCAATTAAAACAATCCCACATCAAGAAACATATATATAGTCTATATATATATATATATATATTTCTTGATATGTTTCTTGATGTGGGCTTGTATTAAATGAGCTTTTAATATGCCATAGGAATTAAAGATATTATACTCTCACAAAATAATAGGTGCCCAAATATTATTCACTTTTATGTTAAGTGTCAGTGATATTATGACTCATGCTGAAAAAATTGCTACTTGCATATTGTAGAATAAATTGTGTTGCCTAGCCTGTCCTAAAAGCTTGATTATACAGAATATGGTTTTACTAATTAATACTAGATTAGCCATGATTAATAAACTTTATCTAATAAAAGAGGTCCAAAGTCTGCCTTCCTTAGGTTTTGGTAAATGTTTGGCATAAATAACCACCATGTAAGTTGTTAACTGATGAAAACTGACCTGACCTAGTTTCACAAATTCACATACATGTAGATTTTGGGAAATAATAGTAATAAAAGTGACTTTGAGAGGATTTACAAGATTTTCTTTGCCATATGACAAAGTTAGCTAGTTTCTAAGACCACATGATCCAGTCCAATCTATACCTAGATATAGTGAACTCTTCTACCCTTAATTGACATGACGCCTTATCAGTGATCGCTCCGCCCACTTAATCACGTGGCTCAGCGGGAAGAAAACCGAGACAAGCTAACACCAAAATGGCTTCTTTGCCTATAGACTGCATATAGATTTACGCGATATTCCGGATGATTTTATGGACTTGTTTAACACCATATTACACTTGTAAAGGGGTTGATGCCATTTAGTTATTCTGCAAATGCAAAAAATATAGGATTAAAGAGAACATCAGCTATTTATAACGGGTAAATCGGTACATTAAACACGCTCTCAAACGCTTGCGCGCTTACCGAAATCGAACCCGTTATTACGTGTAATGGTGGTATTTGCAATAAATTAACACTTAATTGGTATTTACCCGTATTATTAACAAAAATTTTACCGAAACATTCCCCCCTACCCGTGTATTTGACACGAAATAGCGCTTTATAACTGGGAATTCGGTGAAGTTTTACGCGCTTTCTGACGCCCGGTGGGTACCTCAATCCCACATGTTATTGCGTATAAAAGTGATATTAATCATATTAAACATTGCTTATGGGACATTTATCAATCACTATAATTTAAAGCGCAAAAACAACACAGTAAGTTTGGACATTGTCTGATATAAATTAGCGTTGTACGAAATGGAATACGGTCAGGCTATTATAAATTAATAAGGCTACCAATATCAGACGCTCGCGCAGGTACCGACTTCCCCGAAGTTACCGCATTTATTGGTTAACTAATATCAGTAATAATAACTCTTTTACAATAGCATTTATCGATACGCCTTTATTAAAATAATAACAAAATGGTTTTCACTTGTTTCTGACACACACAGAAACGCGATTTTTAACGGGGATTTTGTAAAGTTACACGAATTGGGTACCAAAATTCTCAATTATTTTACATGCACACGTGACATAATACATACATAATAATGCTTAGTTATTGCTTATATGACATTTCAAGTTTGTGAAATAAATTAATGTTCTATAAAGAGGATCTCGGTAATTCTTGAAGCTTCCACTCGCTCTTGTCAAGACCGCATTGCCGCGTTGGAAATGGTATAAATTTAATTCATCTAACTTATCTTTCTGGATACCAAATGTCAGAGTTGCATTAACCCTTTTTACACCGTTTTTGCCATATTTCATTTCTGTTTTTTAATCCGAACAAAATAAACGAAACTCGTTTAAAAAAATGAGATCTAGGCATTCGAGCTCCTAGTGTGGATTAAAAGCGTTTATTGGTGACACCACATGACTACAAATGTGTAGATACCGTTAATAAGATAATATATCACATGTCACCTTCAAATAACATGTATGATGTCAATTAAGTGCATTACTATCAGAGTAATAAAACACAGCACGAATTAGGCTTCATGCTGGGTTTTATTTCTCTTTAAGTAATGCAGATGAACCTCGCTTCTGTATATTAATGACCTAGTAACTGATAAAACTATTTAAAAAAACGTGAAATACTATGTGATAATCAGATCGATAACATAAACTATTTAAACCTGCTAGTATATCCGATAAAAATATATTATAATTGTCTTTGACAGTGTTGACGTTCAGTTGTTCGTGGTGACAACCGCATGCATTTATAAATCTCTTACACTTCTCAAGATATCTTTTCGGCTTTGGAAACAATATAAATTCAATGTCACCAACTAATCTTTCAGGATATTGATTGTCCAAGTTACATTATCCCCATTCACACCGTTTAACCATTTTTAATCGTTTTTTAAAGAGGAAAACAAAAGAAACTCGTTGGAATAAAAGTGAACCTAAACATGAAGCTTGTCTAGAAAATGGCGGACAGGTCGTTGCTAAAGAGTGCGCCCGATAAATCCAATTGCTGATTGGTGGATCAATTCTAGTGGGCGGAGCGATCATAGATAAGGCGTCATGTCAATTAAGATTGGGCAAATAAATATGACCTTTATATGAAAAGATAAATAATACATAAACAGGATGCTGTGTCAGGCTCGTTTAGCTTCCCTTCTCTGCCATTTTGAACTGGTCAACACAAAAAGTGTCAAACTCTTTTGAAATTCAACGTTTTGCATTTTTTTAGCAAATTATTATATACTATCACCACAATGGTCCTGCTTTCTGCCAGTTACTTTTAAGCAGCACCCAGTGACTTGCGAGCCTAGTTTTTTCACTTCTCCAGAATGTTAACAAGATAGATATTGAATCAAAACAGACAAAAGCTGATCACAAAAGCTGTTTGTATTGTTAGAGCTAATAGCATAAGTTGTTATTGCTCAGAGCTTCTGAATTTTTTTTAAACAAAGGGTGTTCACTGAAGAAATGTTGCTTTAATGCGTAAAAATATAATGACCAAGGTTTCATGGACTGAGTTGACCTACTCTCCCCCAGCTGAATGATAGCACTTGTTGGATTTGTACACACTCCTGGAATGGCCATTAGGACTTGGGGAGGGTTGAAGTTCACACTTATGACACCAACACTGCCATCGCTCCTACTATCCATATTGACGAAGAATTCAACTAAAAATATAACACAAATGTCAAAGAAATACGTTCTTACAGAGAAAATAATAATGCAGATTATGAAGTAATGATTTTTCTTGCAGCTTACAACTCATACAACCTAAATTTTGTACAGAGAAGGGGGAAAACACTAAAGCACGATAGAAACTTAACATGATACCCACTTCAAACTGTCAGACACCTTTGTAGTGTTTTTTAAACGTTAATATATGGCAATGGTAACAAAATATGCTCACCAGACTTTGTCAAACTGTTCTTCCCGAAATCATCCATGATCAGTTCTTGCACAATCAGCATATGTCTGCTTAACACAGCATCAGGCTCCAACATGCCCTTTTCTACTGTACTGGTTTACAGCATGCCAGAACCAGTTCCAACTCAGACTGGCATTCGCAAGCACTGTCATAATGTAGACTGCTTCCAGGCACCACAGCAATCTTAAAGATAAAACATTGGGATAGTTAATTTGTTGTTTTTTTGCTAATAACATTATATTTTACTATTTACATAGGTATGTAATTTACTTCAGGACTTTCATTTGACCCAGAACCTGGGGTTTAGACTAAGAATATTTTTGTCTCAGCTTTTTGGGCAAATTTTAATTTCACTTTGAATGCGTCCTTTTGACCTGCAATAGTTGTGGCAGAGTTAATAGAACTTCATCACATATCCATATTTGCATAAGGAGGATATTTCAGCCAATATGAAAGCAGCAAGTTCAATAGCTACAGCATGGTTTAACAAACAACGAGACACTATGGTGTATACTATAACTATGTGCATGCCTTTTTATTGACGGATAAATTTTATACCAACTGGATTTTGGATCAAATTATTATGCTATTTATACAGGGTTCTAATTGAGGCTAGATTGGTCAATGTCGGCTTGAGTACTACTTACATGTACCCTGGGTACTCTTAAGTATACTTACATGTACCCCGGGTACGGTAAATATACTTAATTGTACCCGGTCGATATTAGACTGTACCCAAGTTATATTCCCGCACAAAATCCTAAAACGCGCTACCGATTATCTTAAACAAACTTCTCTTTTAAAAAAACTGCATCAACATGCTTTTTGAGTAAGTTTCGATAATATAGTGGCCATTTTACAGAAAAATGACATAAATGTAAATATAATTAATTAAAAAAAATATCCGACAACAACCGATTTAGCGTTCCTGGGTACCTTTATGTATATTTACCGTACCCGGGGTACATGTTTTTTTAAGAGTACACGGGGGCCGGGGTACATGTAAGTAGTAACGAGCGAACAATGACCAATCAAGGCTTGAAGCCTAATTGAGTGTAGAGATTAAAAGTAGTATAATCAGGTAAAAAGTTGTCCAAATCAAAATGGCAGTGTGACTATCCAGAGATTCTTACTTAAATTTTTGAACAGTGGAGAAATTGACCTAGGGTAAACAAGATCCTTTCTTTTTTATAAGTTTATTACAAATATCTTTGTTACTAGATAAATATGCATGTAAGCAAAATACAGTCTATGTGCCTGTTTTAAGCCGAAAATTGTTAGTTCAATAACAGATGCTTTAATTACCATATGATACAACACCACTCTGCTAACAAGTGACAATTCTTTTGCTCCTTTTATCATAAAACAAAGTATCTTTTTTAAGTACTTCCTATTGACTGAATTTTATTTTCTTTAAGATTGCAAATTAAACTAGACGGCTTTGTTACTCTCTGAGTGCAGTGAACACTCCCCTTTGGGTTCACTAGAGCTATGTTATTATTAATGTTGATAAGTGTAAACAATAATTTCATACTGACACAAATATTGGAAAAAACAGTACTTAAATACCGACAGGTATATTTACAAAACTTCTGACAAGTATATTATTGACTTTTCTTCAGTTGAACAGGACAACTGGTTTAAGTTAACGTGGCGCGCATTTTTAAAGCGGCCAATTTTAAATATTCGATATTAATACATATTCTCTTGTCGAAATGTAACATTATACCAGTCTTAAGACGTATAGCTTTTTATTACACGAGCATTTTCATTAGGTCAATCCCTAACTTTAAGTACACTATTAACAATAGATTCTCAACTTTGCCAATAAATCAATTAAAGATAAGCAGAAAACCTTTTACAAAAAGTAAATCATATAATTGTCAAATTTTATGGCTTTATTTATTATTTCATATAGGGATCATCTGAAATTATTTACAGAAAGTTAGCACAAGCGGGTAGATACTTTGGCCAAATCTAAAGAAAATACAAAAACAAGTAGTCCTAGAGCTATTAAAAATGTATGTTAAAAATACAACTCGTTACTTAAAGCTTATTAATAAATGGATGTTCGAAATCCATCACTCAAAAGACAGTTTTCAATCATAAACACATTTGAAATCGTGTCATGTGCAACTTGAGACTCGAAGATTGTTTTTAAATGTAATTATTAATTGAAAACGAAATCGCATTGAATTAGGCTTTTTTTATTAGCACAAGGAAACTGTGCACTACGGCTGTATAACACAAGTGTTTTCTGGTTTAATATGTAAGTCAACAACAAACCACGAAGATATGTGCTGGTTTTGATGTAGCCAGTTGTCAGCATAAAAACATAAATTAACTTTAGTCGTTACTCGAACAAGATGGCGTTACCCTCCGACGGTCAGTTGGAAGTTACATTCCACTAAATCTTCCAATTTAAACGCCATAAACTTAGCAATCGGACCAAATCATTTTTTGTGGTTATTTTTGTGTATAATGTATCTTTGCAACATTAAGAGGCATGTTATTGCGAATGACGTTGAAAGATTAACGTTTGGGTTGCTTTTAAATAAGTCCGACTCCGTGCAGCTTTGTCGAAAATGCACCCGAGAGGGCAGTACATTGGAAGAAGAAATGTAATGATATAACCTGCGTTTCGGATTTTCTTAGAAGTTGCATGCCATATCTGTTTTATTCAGATTTTTGTAAGAAGACATGTTCATCTTAAATTTTTGATAGACACACACAAATTGCACTCAAGAAAATGCATCGACAGTTGGCCGTTAAAATATCGTTTCCCACGGGAATCGGATTTAGTGTAAACTCACCGAGATTGTACTTTGTTCATGTAAGGAAACTGAGTATTTAATGTAAGCTAGACCACTATCAAGTAAAATACACTTTCAACATACCTTTTTTATGTGTTAAATATATGGTAGAATAATATTTTAACTTTATTACTTAAATTAGTAATTATGTTTTTCAATCCATATACTGTATATCACTTTCTTTTATTAAAACACTCATGGCTTAATTTTAAAACTACATAATAATCTCTTCATCTTTTTTATTTAGCATGTCAGTTGTTTTTTTTACTTATGAGTGCAAGCTCCTTGTTTTTTTACTAGAATATGTAGTATCTTATATGTGTATATAGATCTATTATTTATTTATATATACCTATTAATTATTAGCATGTGGATTTTTACTAACACCAAATATGATTTGTATTTATAAATGCCTTGTACAGAACCATAGTGCCTTTGATTGTGTCGGTAAATAGCTATACATACCTAATGTTGAAATGTTACTACTGTAAACCGACTTTAAATTAAACTTTGTATCTTGTATCTTGCATCACCTAGATCACGTTCGCAACGTTCGCCCTATATCCAATACGCACCGGTCATTTCATGATTGTATTTAATAATTTTTATTTCGTTACTCGACGGCAACATTAAAAATATATATTTGTACAGTATAAATAAATAAACACTAGTATATGTAAATTATATATATATCAGCCGAGGTATGTGAAAATGATGTAGGTTCTTCTTCCTATCAATACTTTGAAATTTTGCATTGACCGTTCCAAGGCGGTGACCCCAGCTTTATTCATATTTTGTGTTTATGTTGGTTTGTATTGTGCTGTTTTGTACTGTTTGGACAATCGGTCACTTGCCTTAAATAAAGGACCAACTAATTGTTTTTAATGAAAATTCAATACTGCTCCAGCAGCTGGAGTTTCACTTCTTTATATTGTAGCAGATTTTTTTTGTTTACTTTATTGATACCAAACGGTTATATGTAGCGTCCACGATTCCGATAATTTAGGTATAAAATGTAGTTTAAATGGCCTTTAAAACGCACCAGAGACGTTCTAGGTATAAAAAAAAATTCAGGGGGTGCATGCCCCCGGACTCCCCTAGAAAGACCTAAGATACTGCCTCGGCTTACATTTGGGTCTGGCTACGACACTGCTATAGTAATAGAAATGTTCTAGTATTCGAACGAGACCAGTCGCAAAGGTGTAGAAATACGGTTCAATAACTATATAGTGGTAACACCGGACTTGAATTGATATGATGGTTGATGTGATGCCAGCCAGGTGACGGATGATATCGCTAAAAGCAGGCTTGGTGGTTACACGATGGTCAAATGCGTGTAAGACGGCCAGTGCGTCATATCGGAGCACAGGAGAAAAAGCTGTACGCGTATTGCGCATGACAATACAATCGCCTGTAAGAAGGCATCATGGATTCGGAAAAAAGTAGAGGCAAACTGTACTTGAAAAGTTGCACATATCAGCATTTCTTTTGCAATGGCAACTATGTCGCATGTTTCATTGTGCAAAGGCAAAGCTCAATTTAAGGGAAGGCAAAGGACGTTCTCGAAGGGCCGCTTTGTCATGGTACTGATGCACACACAATATAATTTCTTCGAGGTTTGGTTACCTGAGGCGAAAAGGGCGGATGACTGGTCATGACAGCGACGTCATTTGCGAGAACATATTGTAAGCATGTCCGATAGAATGACTCGAGACAATAGCATATGCATAGACAATGGACAATTGCATCATTTTTCGTTCAAATTCTTGAACTTTGATAATCACTGTTGCATCACGAACAACGATGACCGATTGCACATTATTTTACGCTGAGAACTAGAACTAGAGTACCTTTTGTACGACCTCTAGGAGTACATGCCATATCTAATAAGATCACAGACGTCTTGTATAAACCGCTTCAGCTTCATACGTATGCGAATCAACTAGTATAACGTAGGGAGTTTAACGGATTGTGTGACATCTACACAAAAGAAAAACGTCTTGAAGATTCTTGACTTGGTTCTCGTCATCAAAGGAAATCAAGCTGGCGTTCAGAATCTTAAAGACCGTCTGTGAGGACGTCACGGAGAACTGCACAACCAGGGCATGATAAAGTAACAGTCACCTGGGTCTTCTCGTATGTGTTCACGGGCTCGTGGCGATTTTTGTTTGTTGTTTAAATTACGGTACTGCAAGAAGTAGTTTTCCTGTAAATCAGCAAGGCCCCCGCTCTCCGATTCTGTGAATAATGTAGAAATGAATGACAATTACAATTGAATGTTATTGCAATGGTTTGTAAGTAAATATAGACGAATATATCATTGTTTGTTATTATTCATTGAATCAGAATCGCGAAAGCAATTTTTTTTTGCGTTTTTTTTAAAGCACACTTTTTACATACCTTTTGATCATATTATGAAGAAGAAACATGGTGTCATACGGTCGAGGGATGTTGGGTATTTATAATGCATTTGACGGAATCATACGGTGCATTTCAGATGAACTTAACTACTATCCTCCGTACTTATTCTTATCGGTCGGGGATCTCTGCTTATGTTTGTTCAGTGTAGAACTCTGTCTATGGGTCTTCGCACTTGTGCCTCATCTTATCAACGGTTCTTCTCCTTTCGATGATATGTCTTCATCTCCAAATACACAGACCAACTGTCAACCGACTCCTCACGTGTTTATGCTTTCACGGAGTTCAAGTGAGTAAGAAGCCAGAAATATTGTAAAAGTTTAATCTATATAAGCCTTAGGTTTGTTCGAAAAAAAGCAAAGTTTTATACTTTGGTGCATGATTATTTATACTGGAATCATATATTCCAATTGAAATACCTACAATCACATTACGCGTAATGTGTGCATACTATCGTTTTAGTTGCGAAGAAATGATAAATTAATACATTTAGATTGTTAAACGGAGATATATTCAGATTTTTCCGAATAACTTCGTGATTAAGAAGTGAAATAATACATCATAGCACATTTACGTCAAAAAGTTAAAGGATCGGATAAAATCCAGCTGATGAAGATTTATTCCAAATCAAGTGTACTCACGGCGGATATCGGCGAAATATATTTAAAACGGCAATAATATCCTGCAAAGTTTCTCTGATCCTACAATATCCCACCATTTGTAAAGTTATCGAACTAGCGAACACGGAAGCAATCAGAAGTTTTGGGTTTTCTTTAGTTTTACTTCCCTTTTCAGTTTTTCGCGTTTCAATGATTGTTCAAAATGTTCAAATACCGGAAAAATTAAGAACAATTTTACTAGTATTTTGGCTTGAGTTATTATCCCCCGCCAGAGGCGGAGGGATATTGTTTTGGCGTTGTCCGTCCTTCCGGTTGTCCGTCCGTCCGTCCGTCCATCCGTCCGTCCGGCACTTTTGTGTCCGGAGCCATATCTTGGAAGTGCTTTGGCGGATTTCATTGAAACTTCGTATGAGTATATATTTGCATAAGAGGATGATGCACGCCAAATGGCATTGTACACCATCTGTTAAAAACAGAGTTATGGCCCTTTGTATCTTGAAAAAATGCTTTTTACTATAGGCTTTTTTGTGTCCGGAGCCATATCTTGGAAGTGCTTCGGCGGATTTCATTGAAACTTGGTATGAGTATATATATGCATAAGAGGATGATGCACGCCAAATGGCATTGTACACCATCTGTTAAAAACAGAGTTATGGCCCTTTGTATCTTGAAAAAATGCTTTTTACTATAGGCATTTTTGTGTCCGGAGTCATATCTTGGAAGTGCTTTGGCGGATTTCATTGAAACTTGGTATGAGTATATATATGCATAAGAGTATGATGCACGCCAAATGGCATTGTACACCATCTGTTAAAAACAGAGTTATGGCCCTTTGTATCTTGAAAAAATGCTGTTTACTAAAGGCACTTTTGTGTCCGGAGCCATATGTTGGAAGTGCTTTGGCGGATTTCATTGAAACTTGGTATGAGTATATATCCCCCGCCAGAGGCGGAGGGATATTGTTTTGGCGCTGTCCGTCCGGCTGTCCGTCCGTCCGTCCGTCCGTCACTTTTGTGTCCGGAGCCATATTTTGGAAGTGCTTTTGCGGATTTCATTGAAACTTGGTATGAGTATATATATGGATAATAGGATGATGCACGCCAAATGGCATTGTACACCCTCTGATAATAACAGAGTTATGGCCCTTTGTATCTTCAAAAAAAAATGCTTTTTTTTGTGTCAAATATAACACTTTTGTGTCCAGAAGTATATAGGCGGGGGATATCAATTCAACGAATTTGCTTGTTTCAAAATAGGTCTAGCAACTCTTTATCCCATATTCGTGTTTTTCTTGGTACTGGTGATATTGCTACGACACTGCATGTGTAAATATCTCATATTGAGACTTTACATTTGGAATGGATTCGGTCAATTTCACTCGTACCAAAATTGAAAATGGTTTTCGCAAGCTAACTTTGGTACAACTTTTGAAAGTGTGATAACATATTTATACCTTATGCGACGACATCGCTTTATGTTGATTGCATTTTTATTTGTTCGTTAAAGACCAGGAATACATGCATGTCTTAAATAATTAAAAATGAACAAAAATAACACCAAACATAGATACCTTTTTTGGGAGCTCTCTTTGAATTATATATTGGACTGGTGGGATTTTCATGTCAATGGCACCATTTCTGAAAAACAAACACCTCTAACAATTGTGCTGATCTATTCATTGAGTTCAAGCAATTTAGTTTTTGTCAGCGTTTGACCGTCTGACGTGTCTTTTATGAACATGACGGCTATATTTCTATTTTAACTTAACAGTGCATCAATGTAAATATGTAAAGGCTAGCGCTTAATATATAAAACTCAAATACTATTATTTGTTGTAACAGTGTGAAGCAAATCTATTGATTAATTTGTTTTATTTTTAAAATAATGTTTTACCTTCGACTTTGAACATTTACAAAGGAGCCCGGGTATTGTTCGACTTATACAGAATAATACTGAACAAAATATATAAACATTTGGACAACGTTAGGACAAAGAAATGTTTTACTTTTTTATATGGGATATTTCATATTGAACGGCGCTCTTAACGTTTGACATAGTGGTCTGTTGATTGCGCGTGGCATTCTTGCCAAACCATGCATGCCACGTACTGTAAAGCTATGTTAAGTCCCTCAATGCCGAACAAATGATATGAAAAGAGTTTTTCCCCTTTACATTAAACACCTTGGACGGAGGGACATGCTATAGTACATTAATCGACTTCTTCCAAGATATTATCAAGCTACGCTTGACACAATTATGTTTCGGAAATATTTTAGTAGTTGAGCAATATATTTGATCTAAAAGTGTAACCGTGGCCTTGTATCGAGGTGCTTTTATTCGACTCCGACTTCTATCTATTGTGAGCTGAGCCCGGCTTAAAAAGATCCATCCAGGTTGTACGACGTGTTTGTGGTTAATTTCTTATGGTTAACATTTAAATTGTGACCTTGAACCTAAAGACTTGGTTCTTTCACTAGACATGATGTATTACTCATCCATTCCTTTACGTTGTTTAATAATTCATCCATGCTGGACACATTTATTATCTCGACAATTTGCAAAGGGATAATGTTCTGATTTTGACATTGGACTTAATATCAAAATTACTCGATGCTGGAGAACACATGCTCAGAAAAAATCGTGCTTGCGTGCTTTTCTTCAAGTGACATCGAATCTTGAACTAGATCTAGAGAGCTAGTTATTAAGTAACACACTGTTGATAATCTTTTGCCAAGCAATTTAAAAGTTTATCTATGCTGAACAAAGTAATGTCTCGGACATTAAGTTTTTCATTTAGATAGACTACATTTGAAATTCAACATTGAATTGTTGCATATTAAACTTTGACCTAGGGGTTAGGCTCTTGAGCGCGACAATCCGTCTCATCAGGATAATCACATCCAACAAGTTATCAAAATATTCATCCATGTTGTACTTTTTATGCTCCGTACAAATATTTCCTGTCAGTCATCCCCGCCTGCTCGCCCGCCCGCACGATTTTGATCGGTTTTCTAGAAAACTAAGTTTCTTTTTAAAAGGGACCATTACAAGTATTAACGTTTATTCAATATTCAGAATATTTCCCAAATGACTATGGTTTGTTGGTCTTGTAAATGGTGGAAAAGCATAGGCGTATTTTTTGGTTCTTATCTCTCGTTTAAAAACGTCTTTGGCCATTGAACACTCGAGCTAATATCGGATATGACTTCTGCGTCAGCTAAAGTCAAGCATTTTGTTCATTCATTTACCCAAACTATGTAAGTTGAACAATTTAATTGTCCGATGCATGTTAAGTCTTAAAACTGTAAAAAAAACTTACGAGAAGTCAGTTAATATAATTTAAAGCCAATATTTGTACTTTTAATACAAAATTCTAGTCTTTTAGCAAAAAAAACCTCAACTATTTGTCTTAGGTAAGGTAGAAACAAAAATGCACAATCGGTTACTCGTTTTACGCTGATTTCATATTGTCAGGAGGAGGTAATACTGTGTTATTTGTAAAGTGTATTCATTTAATTACAATTCACTTACGTGATCGCATTTGTGAACATATGCAGACAAAATAGAGTTACTCTATCACGAACTAGCAGCGAATGATCTTTTCAGTACTTTTTATAATCAATAGAACACATTTTACTTGAATAAAATCCAAATGTACGTATTTATTGTTTGTTTTATTCCATACACACTGTATGATCGATAAGTTATGTCGTCCATTTTTCAAACTGAACAAAGCTAAACTGCATTAACAAAAGAGAAGTATTATTCACAGAACGTTTTCTAAACTAATTTTCAATTGAAACTTGTTTTAATACATACACACTGTCCACATTTCCCAAATCGGTCCAGGGATTTTTTGTTTCGGCGATCTTAAAGTAGCGTCGTTGGCAACCAATAGTCGATGTATAATCAATGCATATGTCAATGCAGACGATCACCCGCAGACGATCACCCGCAGACGATCTAGCTATACAACATAGTGACGTCATCCTCTATTTATTGATTGGATGTATGATAAACATCGTGGGATCCCATAATCACATAAAGACTTACGCTAAGCGGATTGTTGAAGGATTGATATTGAAGTATTGTTAACCTGAATGTTTTAATAAGTAGTACTGACAAAATGATATTGCGTTTGAAATGCCATTGCTTATTTCATTTGGTTTAGTCAAGAATATTGCGTAAACGGTTAAGTAAACAGGGGCGTAGCTACCATTTTTGGAGCTGTAGGCCCGGATTTGATACATAAACACGGGGTCCGGATGTCCTCCACCTGAATCTTTTTTTAATCCTATAACGCCTGTGGTGAGATAAAAAGCATATCTAAACAAATAATGAGATAAGAAAATATGAGACTTTGGTCTGTTTTTCTTTGATACTTTACTGTTTTATCTCAATGTCAGAGAACTAAATTTTAAAACAATATGAAACAGAGAAACATTTAAAAGTGTAACACTCCACTTTTTCACAAGTCAAACCATGGGAATTATTTCCAATAATACTGTCTGCATGTCTACAACGGCACGTTTTTGTTCGGCATCAAGGGACCGAACCGACCCGGATTCAGTCAATGGATCGGGATACTGGGGCAAGTGCCCCATTTTAATTTTCCGCGGTCACAAACATCATTCAGGATGTTTCTTAAAAATCCAACGATAATCCATTACAACGTACTGTAGTGTTGAAGGAGAGACAAGTAGATGTACATGGAGATCTATGTAAACTTGTAACAGCAAGTCACGTGAAAAAAATAGAGCTAGAATCTATGCACATAGAAATAAATAGAGTTGATAATTGGAAGATATGTCCTTTGAACACGACCAGAATCAATTTTGTCTGAGGATTATGTCGATATGAAATGAAGATTTCTAATACCTCATCCCCCTCTGGGTCAACATTTTAATGCGTTTTTCGAAGTTGAAACATTTTTATTTGTTTCATGTTAAAAAAAATGTAGGCCCGGGCCTGCTGTGCCTAATAGCAGCTACGCCCCTGGTAAACGTGTATATATATGATGACATCAACGAATATAGACTGGTCAAAATCGAATGCTTTTAAATTATACTAATCGCATTGTAATACCAAGTATTTTAATTAAATCTTCAACTGAGCAGATATAGAAGTATAATGCACAACGTTTTTGCTGTTTTGGAGTTAAACTATGACCGACTTCTTACGTCATTATTAATCATCTATGAGAATGGATTCAATTGTTACAATAATATAATCTAGGATTGAGTTAATTATTAGCTTTTTCCCGTTTCAATTTAGACCGCAAACGAATCATTTATAAAATGCCCAATTATTTAAGATATTGCAGATAGTAAAATAGGAAATAATCTAAATTCGTGTTTCTTTTAATTGTTGATAGGTGACGTAAATTATTATCAATATCATATAACGAAGGTTACGGTTGCGGGGATTTCGTATGGTTAGATGCATGATCGCTTTTTTGCGACCACTGAAAATATTCAATAGTTAGAACAATATCTCATAAACTTTTAAATGCTGTTAACAAATGTCACATGATGCATTTGTTTGAGTAATTATTTTAAATAGTGTTCGAATCGGTTTGGTTCGTTTCAAATGTGGGTAACATGGGAAAAATAAAATATAAAATCATAGTCAAATCTTTTAGATTTTGTGAAGGCATATTGTATTCCACTAATTTTATGGGGGAGCTATTAGTAGAAGAAAGCGTCCGTCATCCTTCTTTCTGTACCAGCTCGCCCCATCATGCTATTTCTTCTATCAAACCACTCGATGGACTAACACAACGTTACTGGAATGTTCATTGAATGGTCCTTCACCAAATTGTTTACATGGAAAATTACATTTTTTTAAACTATGGTTCCCATGACAATCGAAATCTGAAAAATCCAAAGAACCACACCAGCAATGTTGTTGTTTTGGAATCTATTGAAGATTTCCCACGTATTAATTCCCTGCCAATTAGGGTTCCCCACTACTATTTACCCTTGCCGATGATTTGGATTGCATGTCAGTTTTCTTCTCATGGCCATTGAGGATACGTTGATTTGTTTTTAAAAGAATCGATGATTGGATTTCAAAATAATGTCACAGAAAACATTCTGTGGTCAGATTTGAATGTAAATGTACTTCGGAATTGAGAACGAAGATTTTAGCTATCAAATTTATACATTCTTTATTGGCCTTCATTGTTAGAATCATAGTAATTTAAATAATGGCATCGTGTAAAAAAACAATTTTAGATGGCCAAAACTGTAAAACGCGGCCCCAGGACAGAATAATATATATGGTTTTAAAGCTTATCGTCCGAAATTGTATTGTGGTCTTGTACGATGTGTGCTCAATTGCTGGATATATTGTAAATTTTTGCGAACATGCGGGAATAACATGGGTTCGCATTGCCTTGCGTAGCTTCAAATGAAGTCACTGCGGCCAAAACTAGCCATGGGTCTGTGATAGCATTAGGCTTTATGACGTAACCACAGAACCAACAAGGTCAAATAGTTTGATAATTGATGGTAACGTGGAATAATGAGCCTCTACGAACGCCATTCACATGATTGCTCGGTGGTGAACAATTGCAATTCCTTGGGTTACATTCTTGGTATGAACTAACAAACACTATTTCTTACTTTGTTTTTGACTTTGTTTAGAGGATCTTTACTAAGCTCAGTCGAATCATTTATCTACGAGGAAGCCTTGTGGCGGATTTCGTGAACTATTATTTACCTAACTTCAAGGCTTATTGGTTTTATAGTTTATGTTTTCTCATGATCTTGCCTTTAACGGTCGTCAGCGGTCATGATCCTCTTGTTTGAAATACACGTCATCGAACTTTCTAAGAAATCATTATTTTATGAATACTTGTATTATTTATCATCTGGAAAAACACGCAACCGTACTTGTTTAAGTAAATAAATTACTCTTGATTAAGTTTACCAAATTTCATCTTAATTGTGAATGTTATTGTTATTTAAGGCCGAACCTTCATTGCTTCTATGCGCGTCATGTTGATTATTTAATCTAGGTTTTTCAATAGTAAAGCAATCTAATTGGAATGCATTTATATGAATAAATTATATATAATATTATGAAAATGACGAATTCATGCGTTTAACACGTTGATAAACATAATAATAGACGATGATTTTCTTTTTTCTTGAGAGTAAAATGAATTCCACTTATCAAAAAATATATGCGGAGAAAACTACCGAAATCGTCTTAAACTAATGATATTGCTGGTAAATTAAACCTTTACAATTTGAACTTTATTTCAAACAACCTGACCGGTTTTTGATTTGATATAACGCTCCTAATGCTTTTTAACTAGATATTTTCAAATTCATATGTCCTCGGATGATATATATATATATTGTTCGTAATATGCTACATGTATCATATGTCTAAGGCTTACGTCAACACTTACTGTTTTTCAGGAGATTAATATACTGCACGTACTACTGCTGTGACTGTGGTAAGTTAAATAATACGATTATTTTTAATATTAAAATTAATAATGAAACTGTAAGAGAGACCCATTTTGACATCGAACGTTTCAAATAATTGTCTAGCGGTTTTCTAAATTATTATTACTGTTTATGTATGTATCGTATCATTTGAAAGATAACTATTTCGTCTGTCGAACATTGTTCTTCAGTATTTAGTTGTTTATCGCTTAAACTATCACCACGCATGCTTTTCACAAATGACGGCCCATTATGTAACGTTGTTTTTTTCATAACGACCGTCTTGGCGACGTATGTTTTGAAGAGATAACCATTACGTTTCTTGTTACTGCATTGTTTTCTTAATTATATTACAGCGACGGCTTTTTATTCGGCGTTGTTATTTTAACCAGTTTTCCAAGATGGCCCTCTGTAAGGTGTTGTTTGCCGGAGCCGTTTTGACGCTTTGGACGCTTTTCGGTCTTTGCCACGGTAACTGTTCTCGTTCGATTGTGCATGAGATATAATGCCTGATCGTTTTGTAATATATCAGGCAAGGCTTAGAACAAAATAGCGACGAGGCGTGCCGAGCCGTTATTTTATTCGTGCCGAGCCTGATATATTACAAAACGATCAAGAAGTAATCTATGGAACGCCAATGCTGCCTTCTGATGGCACTGGTCTTTATGTTCTGTGCATTTACTAAGTTGTTTTGTGTAAACTACATTTTGTCCTGTAGAAACATAATTTCGTTCTGTGGATTTGTCATTATGTTGTGTACATTTGTCATTATGTTGTGTGCATTTGTCATTATATTATGTGCATTTGTCATTATGTTGTGTGCAATTGTCATTACGTTGTGTGCATTTGTCATTATGTTGTGTGCATTTGTCATTATGCTGTGTGCAATTGTCATTATGTTGTGTGCAATTGTGATTATGTTGTGTGAATTTGTCATTATGTTGTGTGCATTTGTAATTATGTTGCGTGCTTTTGTCATTATGATGTGTGCATTTGTAATTATGTTGTGTGCATTTGTCATTACATTATGTTGTGTGCATTTGTCATTATGTTGTGTGCACTTATCATTATGTTGTGTGCATTTGTCATTATGTTGTGTGCATTTGTCATTATGTTGTGTGCATTTATCATTATGTTGTGTGCATTTGTCATTATGTTGTGTGCATTTGTCATTATGTTGTGTGCATTTGTCATTATGTTGGGTGCATTTGTCATTATGTTGGGTGCATTTGTCATTATAATGTGTGCATTTGTCATTATGTTGTGTGCATTTATCATTATGTTGTGTGTATTAGTCATTATGTTGTGTGCATTTGTCATTATGTTGTGTGCATATGTCATTATGTTGGGTGCATTTGTCATTATGTTGTGTGCATTTGTCATTATGTTGTGTGCATTTGTCATTTTGTTGTGTGCATTTACTAATTCGTTCTGTACTAACGACATTATGTTTTGTGCATACATCATTTCACTATGTGCCAACGTCGTTATCATATTCGGATACGTTACACTGGGCAATAAAAGAGAGAGCACCGGTGTGCACTAAAAAAGGTTACATTCCACTAGAAAACGGCCGAAAAAAAGTTTCAAAAACAGTCGAGTTAGACTTTTGACAATTTTTTTCTTGGTTCGTATATGACATATCTTTTTTATTGCACAAATCGACTCCGCTTAGAATGGCCTTTAAGAAAATGTATGGTTATGGGCGTCTCTATGTGCAAAATGTTGCATTTATTTTCGCTCAAAGATGTCGCTTTTACATTGAATTATATAGGGAAACTATTTAGTAAATTGTGACCTAACCACGTTTGAAGGCGCTCTCGCAGCTGTTGTCCTTAGCGCCATTTTACCGAGATTGATAGGCGAAAAAATTGATTTCAAGATAATGAAAGAAATGTCTGATTGTGAATTTAGTAGAATCGGAGTGGAGACCATTGGGGATCGCTTAAGGTTGCGACAAATAGCAACTGGTGGTAGTGATACAGTTTATACAAGCCACAGCAGCACGCCAGCACCATCAGCAACAGGAAATTGTAATCAAGATAAATTTTTACGAAGAAATTTAAATTTAATGTTAAAAAGTTTTTTTTCAATAATTATAATATATGAAAGTTAAATCCCTGGTTTTCGTCTAATACTGCCATAATTTGTTACATCCTTTTGTTCTAGTCATTCTCAGGGGCGTAAAAATGCGGTGTGTACACCTTAATACAGCAATGTATACATTTCTACGTAATGTGGCGTAATGAGGCGTAATGCTGTATGAAGAATGTGGGGAAGTTAGTGTAATGTATATATCTGTCAGTTACTGGCCAAAAAATGAAACTAAAGTGATTTCCAACAAATTAATTCACAATAAACGTGCTCATTTCGGTCTCAGATTTTACATTCAATGTTAAAGAGCATAGACCTAGATCTACGTAATGTACAAGAAAAAAATAACGGATGTCAATAATTAATTGTTATAAGTTAAGGTTTTATTCTTCAAACTCTTCATAGTCCAAATATATTAATACCTAAATGTTTGTCAATTCATTTTAAGTTAGTTTTTTTCTTTCAAATTTAGAACCAGCGAAATTCTCCGGTCAAACTCTTTTTACAATGTAAATAAACGGTGAAAAAAGCATAAAATAAAAAGAAAATGTATTGGATATGATTGAATATCGTTTTAAATTCAATCATGATCATAAAAAAATGCATACAAATCTAGAAGTAAGTCTTGGTATGATAATCTAAAAATAGAAAAAGGAGTTCCGAAAATGTGTTTTTTTCACCGGTGAAAATGACAATTTGTTTATTTTTACTGCTGTAATTTCACTGCAGAAATGCCATATTTTATAATTAGGTATAAAAGACTTAACATTAATGTGTGGTCAAAACCAATATTTTACCCAAGATAATGTAGAACATCATCAACATATGTAAATATAACCTTCTTATCATGCATCGAGATTACCCGTTCCTACTAGACCATTATATATATATATATTAAAAAATGAAAATAAAAATAAACACTGGCTAAACGAATTAAGAAAAGTTGCGTTATATTTAATCGAAATGCATGAACTAGATTACATACCTAATGAGTGTAACCGTGCTACTAATCTGCTCGCATCCACCGATCACCACTACAAACAAGTCGATTACAAACGAAACAGAGCTATTCCACCGCCAGCATCCGTCTTAGAAACCTAAACAAGCAATGAGCCCACTCGAGCCGTATTGTTATTTGATGCAGCCACTGAAACACGACTATCGCGTGTATTGGAATAGCGAGCGGATGTAAAAATGAACTGTTTTGCTCTTGGGTTTTGAATGACAAGGCTTGTTGGCAAAACGTGTTTGATATTGTATTGAATAGGATAAAATGCCAATTAACGCTTCACTATCCTTCAATAAAAGTCCATAAATACCTTAATACACATATATTTTTCTTCTTTGTACATAACATTAACTCATAATTTATTTATACTGGATTTCATTGTTCGAACTCAGCTATATTATGAGTTGTGTCGTGTTTCATATTGCGATTGCTATTTGGAGACAACAGCGTATTGTTGCCGTCTATTTATATTTTGTAAAACAAATGTATAAACGAACGCATAAAGCAATTCTGTCATCGACAAAAGGCCTTCATCTAGATCAGTTTACGAAATATATTTTTCAATGATTTTCACATTGTATTTGATTAAAAATTTTTTTTACAAATAATTGGTTCAAACTAGTATTTAAATTCCTATTCCTAAAACCGGCATTTGCTTATTCTTAAAAAGAACGCTTAATGCAAGCATTTTAGTTAGCATTTTGTTAAGCATTACTCGTATTCACACAGTATTTCAAACCAGTTGACTTGTTAAAGGGTGTTTAGCTATTTCATTACTATTTCATAAAACGTTTAAACAAAGTAAATAAACATTTTATGAACGGATACTAAAGTGTAAGCTGCTTGATTATTCCAAGGCGGTTCGAGGCTTTGAAATCGGAGTCAACAGTCCGTTTCGTTAACGTAATTGTTACTGTTTATAGTCTTAAAAAAATATTTCCTTGTTCCACTTAAAAAAAATGTCAATTTTCCTTATTTCTGTTGATTTATTACGCTTTACATATGTAGGTAATAGGGGACGAATTTATCCCACACCTTTGTAATATATAGAACTTACTTTTTAAATTGTCTTTTAACCCAGTCGTTATATATATAGCGTTTGATATGTTCCGTTGGTCGATATTGTTGTTTGGATTGCTCATGACTATCGAAAAAGGCCTGTTGCGCGGAATATGTCACTATTTAAGATGTATCATTGCAAGCATATCAATGAACACAAAGTTTAGAAGTCCGGGGTTAATTAAAGTTAAAGCTACAGCTCCCGCTCCAGCTATCTAAATATATTCATAGAAATATAAAATATATATCACTCATCAGTATAGATCTAGTAGTGCCTTATAAGTATTACACATTTTCTCATCGTAATATATTTTACTATTTCTACTTTTTCTTGATGAATTGCTTTCACTTTAATTGCCTCGATAATAGGCAAAGATTTTACTTTTTTTTCAATGTGTTATAATGAAATTCATCTGTAGGGGATATCATATCAATTAAGATAATTGTTTCTATAATATTTGTATATTTTACAACGTTTTCTTTGCATTTATATTCTGATGAAAATATATTAATTCTATTTACCGGCATGAAAAGTAGCCAACTTGGCTATAGAAAAGGCTTGATAGGGTACATGATATATGTCTTGGGATATATACAAGATAGAAAATTTTTTCTTAACATCAAATTTCAATTTTCTTCGTAAAATTTATCTTGATTACCAAGAAAGAACTTGTTAAAAGTCAAAATCGACTGTTTTTGCAACTTTTTTTACGGCCGTTTTCTAGTGGAATGTAATTTTTTTCAGTGCACACCGGTGTTCTCTCTTTTATTGCCCAGTGTAACGTATCCGAACATAATAACGACGTTGGCACATAATGAAATGATTTATGCACAAAACATAATGTCGTTAGTACAGAACGAAATAGTAAATGCACACAACATAATGGCAAATGCACACAACATAATGACACATGCACATAACATAATGACAAATGCACCCAACATAATGACAAATGCACACAACATAATGACAAATGCACACAAAATAATGACAAATGCACACAACATAATGATAAATGCACACAACATAATGACAATTGCACACAACATAATGACAAATGCACCCAACATAATGACAAATGCACCCAACATAATGACAAATGTACACAACATAATGACAAATGCACCCAACATAATGACAAATGCACACAACATAATGACAAATGCACCCAACATATTGACAAATGCACACAACATAATGACAAATGCAAACAACATAATGACAATTGCACACAACATAATGACAAATGCACACAACATAATGACAACTGCACACAACATAATGACAAATGCACACAACATAATTACAAATGCACGCAACATAATGACAAATGCACACAACATAATGACAAATGCACAGAACGAAATGATGTATGCACCTAACAAAATGTCGTTAGTACAAAACGGGTTGGTAAATGCACACAACATAATGACCAATGCACGGAACGAATTGATGTATGCACCTAACAAAATGTCGTTAGAACAAAACGATATTGCAAATGGACATAGCATAATAAAAATGTACAGAACAAAATGATATTTCTACAGGACAAAATGTAGTTTACACAAAACAACTTAGTAAATGCACCTAACATAAAGACCAGTGCCATCAGAATGCAGCATTGGCGTTCCATAGTAATCTGTTTCTCTGTTGATCCCTTCTATATTAAAAACGTATCACTACGACGCTGTATTTTTTGCGGGAATTAATATGATTGTTACTTTTGACGTAATAATAATGGCGTCATGAGCACTTGCGCTTAACATATGTTCTTTGCATTTTTTATTACTTTTTGTATCTAACATATATTACAACTGGGTATTAAATTGTCTGTTTTGTTGAATCTGCATTTATTTGAGTAAATATTACGACTTTACAGTTGATTCCTAGTAATATGACCTACTTCAAAACATGGACTCTTATTACAACCTTCTATTGAATTGATATACAAAATAGATCAGTCAGCGTTATATTAGTAGATCACAATGTATCAGTTTGATAAAAGCTTATGTATACAATTTGAGACAGCTGTTGTAAAATTGAAAGATTTTCTTTTAACGATCAAACTAGTATGGTTTGAGCGGTGATAAAACTCCCGACCCATAGTTTCGTGATCAGCTGTCCTTGTCCGCAATCGTCGTTTCAGACCTCGGTCGAATATCTTTGCTCAAGAAAAAGTACGTCTAAGAAAACCTCCTAACGTCCGAGTAGCTCCTCTAGATAAAAGTCGTCAATGCAATGTCTCATGCATGAGGTAATTTTAACACAAATAAGTCAAGACACATTCGATTTTAATAAAAAGCATATTTGTATTTAATTCATCTTCATGCTGAAATAAAACATAACTACGCGTCCATAAAATAGTATGTTCACAATTTAAAGCCAATGTAAACTATTTGTATTTTGTTTTCGCGCCTTGACTTTTTAATGCGCCTTAACTTTGTAATTCGTGACCAGTTTATGTTTTAACATTTGTTTTCAAGATCAAGATCATTATTTAAGGTAAAAGGGCAAACAAATTGTGTTTCCGATCCATAAATAAAGATATTAATACAACCTCATACACATAGTCAAATCTAAATATTATAACATAAGGATCGAATGCTATTGTCTGCATTTTATCGGTGTTAGAATTGGTTGGAAAATAACGCTTTAATATTCAAGAAAAACAATCCAACATGCATAGGCACTGATAAAATAAAGTAAGTACATGTTTTAGCTGAATCCCTTTTTGTTGACACTATTGTAGAAACCATCGTTATTAGGTCCAAATTCCTTTATCCGTCTAGTGAAGAATCCATAATTCAGGGTGTACAATTGACAATCACATATCTTTAATGTGTAATACATGCACATTACGTTACCCATTGAGAATGGCGCAGTGGTCTTGTTTGTGAACACTGAACTACCAACGTAGAGGTCTCAATATCGGGTCGATGCCCTGGATATTTTATTAATATTTTTTATAGCGTTTTCCACCCAACGAGAGATATGCTTTTAAGAAACAGTTAAATCTCAAATGGTTTCGGTGCTTTAAACCGTGTACGTAATAAAATCAACGGGTTTCTTCGCAAAGTGCTAGGATATCATACCCAGATTCATATCATAGCACAGTATCTACCTTCCGCTGTCGCTTCAGCAAAAACATAGGACCCGATTGTAAGTGTGCGCACTTTCATGGGTTATCCTTGATCGCAAGTTGAAACAAATTATATGCATAAACACATACATACATGCATACATTGATATTAATAGTATATAAAGGAAATTTAAAAACAAAATTGTTCTGGAATATTCTGAAACACAGACCGAAAATGATTTTGATTTTACTAAACGTCTCGTTTTCCTTGTGCCGCTTTTGGGCTATTAAATGTTAGCCTTAATCAATAACAACAGGGTAAAATTTTCGCATAAGTGTGCTAGTAAATCTTAACCCAAATTAATAGTTTTACGTACAAATTTCGTTTTAGTTGCCGAAACACGTGTATAGGCTTTAATAATAGTTCAATCCCTACTTGTAAAACTTTATTGATGATTGCTAAATAATGAAAACCATAATTTGTTATTCATTTTTATATGTATTTCTTTCTTGTTGCAGCTTCCTCCATTGAACTTGAAGGTCCAATTGCTAGGGATGGTCTAACAAGTATAAAATGCCATGTCAGTGGTGCATCGGTTTTTTATTTTGAGTACGCGTCCTTGGCAATTGGTGGCTGCTCGGGGAATGGTCAACCTTACATGAGCAACCACAGCCTGCTCACCATTTACAATATTACGTGCAATGCGGATTCTGCTATTTTGACTTTTTTCAAGCTATCTCGAGATCAAGAAGGTTATTACGCTTGTTCTAAATTATACCTAAACGACACAGAACGAAAGACTGTTTTTGTACCATCAATCGGCAATACGGATGTCTCAACAAAGAAAACTGTGAATGTACCACCAAAGAGCAGCTCTGCACCATTTGCATTCAAACCATCCGTGTATGACCTATTCAATTACATACCTGGTGTCATTGTTGCAATCTTTGCGCATAAGATTTGACTGGTTCCGTGAAAAGCTTGAATCAAAATTAAAATTTCCTATTGCATCCTCCTCTGTAAATTTAACGCATCTGAAAACGCGTCACGTGATATTGAGCGGTCAAGTGTGTTTTTCAAAAACGGGAATATAAAATTAAGCTTTTGTGTGTTAATTAGCAGTTTAATTATCTGATTACCTTACAAAATGTTAGTTAATGTTATACTTATAGTTGGATATAAAATATCGTGGAATTTACCATGCCAAAAGTGAAACAAAAGAAAAGAAAACAGCGGAATAGTAGGGGTAGCAATTCGGATGGTCCGGATAGTGGTTTGAAGTGTATGGTGACCAAGACAAAACGCCCGTCTGAGGAATCGAGTGGTGATATTTCTGTGAGTGAGGTTTTGTGTAAAGCAAATGCAGTGCTGTAAGAGGAGTGTGTAGACCCTTATATTTATAGTGCTTCTAATGTTTTTCTAAACGGTACAGGCGGACAGGAAGAAGGATCAAATATTGCCGAAGGAGGGCGGGAGCCCACCAACCGGGATTTAATGAGTGCCCTTAAAGACAATATGAAAGGTATATAGGACAGGCTAGAGGCCATGGAACGAAAGCTAGGTGCCATCGAAGTACTGGAAAAGAAAGTGACGGACTTTGAGCGTGAGTTAAAAAAAGGTTTGGGTCGCTCTAGATGATCGGGCAAAAAGGACGGACGAAAAAGAGTTTCCTGGAAGACAATGTGGAAGCGGCGGATATTGGAATTGGTGAGGTCAACTCCCGCGTGCGCGATCTGGAGCGTCAACGCCAGCCGCTCAGTGATGAAGTTAACTATTTCGCAGTCGATGCGCAACAACCTCATCTTCTTTGGCATTGCGGAAGACAACTCCACCGGAAGCGAGACCCCGGCAGTAACTGAACTCAAGTTCCGTGACTTTTTGCATGAAAAGATGAAGATTGCGAGGGAGACAGTCGAGGCGCTACGCCTCTAGAGGGTGCACCGGATGCCGTCGCAGCCGATCGCGGGGAGAGTGCGGAGCGTGATAGCTCGTTTTGCCTTCTTTAAGGACAAGGAAACGGTTTGGCAGCCGTGACCGGAGCTGAAGCGGACAAATGTTTATGTAAACGAACAGTTTCCCCCGGAAGTTCAAGCGCGGAGGGCCAGACTTTTCCCTAAAGTGAAGGCTGCCAAACGAGAAGGAAAGCGTCAATGGATATCATACGTCACGATGTACGTTGACGGTAAGCTCGTCAGGGACTAGGATTGCGTGGGAGATGAACTTTCTATTTTATCCTGGAATATACATGGAGTAACATTGAGCTTAATAGTTACATTTCACATAACTTTTACAGAAAATGTCAACATAAAATGCTAGGCTTAGTAGTGATAGTGTTATACTTTATTATAGAGAATGTTTAAAAGATGATATAGCGATTGTAAAAAATCATTTTGACTCTATTATTTGGGTGAAAATATATCATGTATTTTTTAACATAGAAAAAGATGTATATATGTGTGATGCTTAGATATGGGGCGATGACTCGGCCGTTTATAATACATTTAATGTTGATCTGTTTAATATATTGGAAATTGATTAAAGCGTTTACGATAAATGTGGATCTGTGTATTTATGTGGTGATTTGTAAAGTAGAGTTGGGCAAAAATGTGATCATACCATCCATGACAAGTTTAACTGTATTGTCGACCGCATTAATTATAGCCCCGACTGTAGTACTAGACGGGCCTCGATGGACCATATGCATAACAGTCACGGTGTTAAATTATTAGATTTGTGTAAAGCGACCGGTTTGCGTATTGTGAATGGGCGGCTAGCTAATACACACCACCATACGTTTTCATCACATAACGGTTGTTCTGTAATTGACTATTTACTGACATATGATCACGATATGTCACAGATGAACAATTTAATATTGATGGTTTCAATGAATGGAGCGATCATGCACCATTGCGCTTTACCCTGTGTTGTAATAATGTTACTACTACTATACTTGACCATGAAGAGATTAAGTTTAAGTGGGATGTCCATTTACGGGAGCATTTTTGCTCAGGTATGTATGATAATTTAGAAACTTTTAATAAAATTATACAAAATACAGATTGTTTAAATAGAGAATACAGTGAGAAGTATAGCAGAAGTATAGCAGATCCTTTGTTTGCCAAAAATGTTATTTTAAAGAAGATGTTCGTTTCTGTACGTATTCTGTTCATGATAATAATTGGTTTGATCCAGTTTGTAAAACATCTCGCAATAGTTATTTGCATGCCCTTAGTCAGTTTAATTTAGATAAGTCGCAAGAAAATCGGATATATCTATATGAACGTAAAAGCATTATAAAGGTATTATTCGGAAAAAGAAAAACGCAATTTACAGAAAGAAAATGAATGAGATTGAGGATCTTAGAAGAAGAAACCCGAGAGATTTTTGGAAACGCTTTAGAACCAAAAACTAAAAATAAATCTGGAAATACACCTTTAGATGCTTTTCGATACTTTTTTTAAGAATTAAGGAGGAACTGTTTTTAATTGTGAAAATGATGAATCTGAGTTTTTTAATGAACACAATAATTTTGATTTGCCGAATAGCGTTCATCCCGAGCTTGATAGACCTATCTCACTCGAAGAAATTTTTAAAGCCGTTAAACTACTTAAGCGGAACAAAGTCCATGTACTTGATAATTTGTTGAATGAATATTTTATAGAATCTGTTGACATTTTAACTTTACCTTTGAGTGATATGTTCAATAAGTTAATAGACTCTGGAGTTTTCCCCGAAGCGTGGCCAGTCGGTATTATTGTTGCAGTACGCAAAAAGGGCTCCGAGTCAGATGAAAACAACTACAGAGGCATTGCATTTGTAAGCTGTCTTTCTAAACTGTTTACCTCAGTTATTAATAAGAAAGTTGAAAATGTCTGCAATGAATATAACATTATTTCGCGTTCTGGGCATAGCTCTAGAGTCCAGGCTGGTGTACTATGCATGCCTCAGCCCACTTCGTTTGTCACATGGGTCCATGATTTCGTCACCCATGGCTTGTTCTTCCTTCTTTCGCTCCCAATCACTTCTTCGGACGACGACAGTAGGACATCCTTGATGTTGGTGGTTATGGTGTCGATGTCATTTTCTACGATTTTTAGGGCTGCAAACTTGCCATCTATGTGTGCTTGGAATATCTCTACTATTACTAGATCTTTCAAAGTCAAATCTAACGGAGGGTTCTTGGTGATGCACTTGCTCTTAAACTCCAGCTTTATGGTGGTGAGCACTTAGTCATGGTCACTGCCGATGTCTGCTCTAGGAAACGTTCTTGTGTTCGCCTTATTGCTACCGGACTTAAACCATTGCGGTGCCAGTATGAAATCTATATGGGTGTGTACTTACCCCTTTGGAGCATGTCATGTCACTGTTTTTGACGGGTTGTATGGGTGCAGCGTGTTGGCTAGGGTGAGTTGGTGGATTTTTGCGAAATCAACAAGTCTCTAAGCCAAATCTACATACTGTCCCTGACAAGATGCGCGTCTCGTCCAACCCTGGCGTTCCAGTCGGCTTTGACAATGAGGGTGTCTTTCTGGGGACCTTGACTATGAAGCGCTCTAATTTTTCATAAATCTGTTCAGCCTCCTCGTCTTCGTAGTCAGCTGTTGGTGCGTAGAACTGGATGATGGTGATTTTGGTTTCGCTGAGATACGGATGCAAATGAGTCTGCTGCAGACTGGGGAGCAACTGATTACGCTGACTACCTCCTTCCTAACGATTAAAGCCACCCCGTGGCGATGTATTTTATCCTCACCGCTGAATCATAGCTTATGCCTTTCGTTTGTTGATGTTTCTCCGAAGCCTAGCCATCTCATCGCGGCTTGTTCGATGATGTCCCAGCGGTAGCGCTTCAGCTCGTGCGTCAGTTCATGGTCATTGTCATACGCATTGAGTGTTCTTACATTCCATATTTCTAATATTACCTTTTTCGCAAACTTGATCGATGGATTAGCTCTAGTCGCTAAATTGTCTCATCCAGCTTGGAGACTGGCGGTGGAGTGCGCGGTCGTTATTATTCCTGGCCCCGACCGATCCGGCTTTGTATTTCGTTGTTTTGTCCTCGTCATTTCCTTTCAGTGGCTTGAGCCTTAAGACAATCTCGGCGGCGCCCGTCTCCTCCCCAAGAATTTGCAACTGGTCGTGCAAAACGTGCCATTCCCCTTACTTTTTTTTGCTCGCCAACAGAAGCGGATAAAAGGATGTGGTTGTATTAATATACAAAATATATATTAATATAAAAAATAAAAAAATAAATAAATAAATACATATAAGTAACAATGCGAATTTACAATTAACCTCGTTTATTATTTGACATTTGTAGGTCCGATCTTTTTTAACGCTTTTTATTCATTAGGCCACTCAGACTCAGATCGGTCATTTTCTTAACCGCGTGCATAACGAGGTTTAGAACGAGGGATCACTTAATTTTCGTAAGGACTGCAATGAGCTAGTTGTGTTTTATTGTGTACGTATTTTAAAATGAGTGCATCACAATTCAGTAACAAAATAATGATGTATTTACAAAAAAGTGAAAATTTTAAGGTGAGCTCTAAACACAAAAACTTTGAAAGATTCGAAAAAATCGTTAACATTCAGATTGTTAACAAATGTGCATGCAGCGGAACTTGCCATCGCGTCTGTAAGCCTCGCATTGCATGGCGATATCCAGATATACCAAAAACGGACGGCATATCGGTGATGAGTTGCTTCCTTTTATCGGGCTTCTTTTCTTTATCTGTTTTTTTTAAAAGAGTTTTCCCATTTGAACTCTTCTTAATGAACATCAATTTTATCCATGCATCTTGTTCTTCTCTCTACACAAACAGCACCCTGAGGTCGCAAAAGTTTGGGCCACTTTGTGTGTCAATGATTGATGAACAGCCTCTTTTAACCTATTGCGTTAACTTTCTGCAATGGAGTTTCATCCCTAAAAACCATCTCACATGCCTTTTTTATTCAGACATAATGTCAAGGGGGATTTCAAATAAAGTTCGCATGAAATGCTGGCTACTTTTATTTTGTAACCAATTTTTCCATGTTTGACTGCATGTGTGTTGCATATTCTGAATAGTAATAATGCTTGAACGGTTCACGTCCAGCAATATTGCGAGGCTGAATGATATGAGAAGCTTACATGGGCAATACGACCAAAGGTTTGTTCCTTTCTCTTGTCCATTGGATCATATCAACCGACGTATATGATGCATGGGAGTCAATGATAAATAACTCCGGATGGCCGATATCGGCATGGTAGCATGAAATTATTTTCCATGTAATCTTTAAACACATCCGAATTTAATCAGCCAGTTCCTCGGCACTTTTGTCATCGCACCTTGTGTTGCTCCGTTCATCAGTGTCGTGCTCGTTCGTTTGCGTACATGTGTTTGTCGTATTAAAAATGCGATATATAGCTGTTACACGTCGACAAAGATATTAATTATGAGTTACTTTAAAAGTCAGTCTAAAAAATATTTATTTAACACCACCAACAAGTAATTTATTTGAAACAGAAAAATGTAAATTAGTCATTTTAAACAATTGCTTACAGTGCCTTAAATAAGTAATTCACTGTCTGGACTCAAATAGTGTATTCAGTACTAGATTAATGTGCATATTAGATAATTCAATCAGCTAAGATAGCAACAAATTGTAGAAGGACTGAGTATTGCATCTATAGTAATCAATACATTTCGTATGAAATAACCTTTAAAAGCAAAGAAGGGGTTACGTGGTTCCGAACAGATTCGGCGCGTAATGGTTGCTAAGTGGTAACATATTTTGTTCTAAGATTTAACCAGGTGACCTTGTTTTTTATGAACATTACTCAGAATAAAATGCAACCCAGTTATTGTCAAAATGAAATTCTCACTAAGTTTTATCAAGATCGAGTTTGTAAATGTGACTTCTAGTGGTAACAAGGTTTTCTAAAATAAGACCAGATATTTGGACCCACGTTACGTCGTTAACTAGATTCAACGTAATCATACGCACTATCAAGATAACCGTAATGACAAAGTTTGATTATCTAGCAAATTATCTAACTCAAATCTGTGTGACTTCTGCAGTGAAAACATTGAAACTATAGAACATCGTTTTTGGGAGTGCAAACACATCCAGCCTATTTGTAATCAATTAATATCTTTTCTTGAACAGCATAAACTAAACGTTAAACTATCTTTCTTAAATGTAAGTTTCGGAATTAACTCATTAAAATCAATAGACTGTAATAATATTGTGAATTTTATGGTTATATTGATGAAATATTTTATCTTAAACATGAAGTACAAAAAACAAGTACCAAATTTAAATTGTTTTGTCCATAGTCTTAATCTAAAATCCAGATTGAGAAAGAAATAGCCCTCAGTAATGACACATTACAAATCTTTGAACAAAAATGGAATCGGATTAAATTCTCATAATGTGTTGTCCATTTATATACATTTCATTCTAATGTTTGTTTATCTCTCTAAAATAGTTTTGTTTATTTTTTTATTTTTTTCAATCTGACAAGATCATTGTGAATATACAATAGAACACACAAGTCCAGTATGCTTTTTTCCGACTTTATACAACTCATCATTTTTCATAACTATTCCTCTGTTGTTCTTTTCTTTTCTCTCTAAAAAAATTATATATATTAGCATATCTTGTATAACATGTCTGAATTTTATTGCTTTGTACAATCACTATGTTGTATGATCATATACATGTTTACATTGTATGTATGATGTTGAATAAAAAAAAAAGAAAAAAAAAAGAAAAAAGATAGCGTTATAAATGATTCTTTCTTGATTGGTAAGAAGGCTTTTTCAAGATTTGACCTGGTGACATTGTGTCGAACTTGGGCTTAATATTGTCAAGATAATCTTTCTGACCAAGTTTCATTTAATTTTAATTACAATTTTGTTTCTAGAAGGATCACAAGGTTTTTATCTGACGTGGTGAGCTAGTATCTGGATGCTTATGATCCAGATGCGACGCCGGCCTAGAAAAGGTCGAGATAAACATTCCTACCCTGTTTTATCACGATTGAGTCACACGTATCGCGTCTAAAGTGGCGACAAGGTTTTTCTAAGATAGAACCTGGTAACCTAGGTTTTCGGACGCACGGGCCAACGTTTCTGACTTGGCCTAGAAAATGTTAGGATACAATTTCTGATCATGTTTCATTAAGATTTAGTCATAAATATGGCTTTTAGATTTTTTATGTTTTTCTAAAATTTGACCTAATTTAGGAGCACATAATTTAGGTTTAAACGCAGCCTAGAACATGTCTTAATATATATTCTAGACACATTTGATTAGGATTGAGTGATACATTGGCATCTAGAGTGGTAACAAGGGTTTTCTTAGATTTGATCTGATGACTTTTTGGATGCATAGAATCCTGATTCAAACTCGGTCTAGATAAAGGTCAAATCAAATAAATTTCTTGTACATTTTCTATTATAAAAACACAGATAAAAGCTGTATCACCTCTAGTCAGCCATGTATTTTATGTACCGGACAGTGTGTAAATTCTCCTGAGAAATTTATCATAAAATATGAAAACAAAATTTCATAGCAAGTTGCATTATGATCAGTCAAATTGTGATTTATTTATTGTTCAAAATATATCAATAAGGTCACACAATGTAAACTACCCCACCCATTGGTAATAATGTTTAAACGGACTGCAACATTTTTAATAAGTCATCGATATCAATATTATATCAAAATATTTTTTTTTATCACCACCACCACCGCCACCACCACAACCACCATCACCACCACCACCACAACCACCACCACCACCACCACCATCACCACCACCACCACCAACAACAACACCAGTGTTTTGTTTACTTGTGTCATTGGTATTGTGTTTATTTTCATCGCCATACATTATCATGTTCTTAAGCATGTATGTACTCAATTATCTAGAGTCATGTATATGCTTATGCTCATGGCTAAGCCTTGGGCAAAGATTTTTATATATAGATAAGCTCATATGATTACCGATTTACGGTATGTTGATTTGTTGTAAGTGTTATTGAAAAGAATAAAATTAAAATATGGATACTATGACTGTACATGAGATTCTCAATTAGTTACAATACAGCTCGTGGGCTTAGCGAAAAAAGGCCGTCACTGGCACATTTGCGAAATTTTTGCATATATTATGCTAAAATCTGCGGTAAAACAAAGAACAAACAAAAACATTATTTCTCAAAATGTCGTATCTCAATCTGAAGTAGTTTTCAGTTCTAAACGGTACTTTGCAGTTGCGACCGGTACGCAAAGAACATGAATATAAAACAATTAATTTAAGGGAAGTTATATTCTCAATGCATTGTATGGCATCACGAATGACATCCTTAAGGGAAGTTATATTTAAATGCGTTGTATTATTTCACATAATACATCCTTGAGCCATATCTCTGTGATGGTGTTAATCTACATGTTCGCTACATATTACAACCTTACCGAATAGAAGGTAAAACTGAGAATACCGTTTTTTTTATCTAAAACAATAAAACTAAAATGATAATCATATTGAATACTTTATTTATTTTTTTTTTCATGTAATTTCTCAAAATTAATAAGACCAGGAGCTGGTTCATTTAATTTCTGTGTAAGATTTTGAAATATTTTCATCTGAAACATGATTAATTGACACAAAACATGGATGCAATACAGGTTTCAGAATTAATTATTGCCTATCAGTGTTGTTGTGTTTTTCTGGTGAAATCTGGGGCTTAAATTCGGGCCTATTCTCAATATAAAAATATTGTTCTATTTAATGACAGCCCCACGTTTTGAGCCCTTGTCGTTTTCATTGACATTAAAATGTGCACATTCAGTTATGACTTTACACACTCAAGTTTTTAGGCAGAATGTTCAACCAATAGTGAAAATTACTACTACGACCAAAGTGGTGCGAAAACCCCTGAAATTGGGAAAACTTACATCGCAAAATGTTCAAATCTGAAATGTTTGACATATACTAAGGAGCATAGATCAATTTCAACAATCTTTCACATGCCTTATTGTGTGAAATGTTTAATTCAAGTGCTCATTTAAGACTGACGCTCTTCGCCGGATGGTATTGCACAATAAAATTAGACCCTTAAATATACACTTCAGGGGCCTTGTTTGACATTGTCTTACGTTTGTTATTATCAACAACAGTTACCTCCCATTACCCAAAGCAGGATGATACGGAGTGAAGGTAAGCACGGACAACTCGAAGCTCAGAACGCAGGATACATGCATTTTAACACAAGTATCTACGAAGACTTCTCTGCATCTCTTACGTTGAGTACAAGACCAACGAGTACGTCCGGAACATGACGACAGCATTTGTTTTCTTGTTTTGGAATAGTCACACGAAAGACTGTGCCCAGGGCAGGCTAGAGGGAGGTCAATGTCGAGGCTGTGAGAAGAAAAACTGGATGGACACTTTGAAAATGTGGACGTCCAACCACATATATGAGCTACTCCCCACAGCCTACAACATACTTGACTTGCGGAGGATCTGTGTGACGACTTCTCTTATTTTTCCTTTACGGCCAGGCCGGTCAATTATGATGATGAAGATCATCATTATTATTAACATATCTAGTTTTCTCAAAGCTATACTTCAAAAACGTCAGGCATTCAATAGGCGGTTGTCCTTGTTTATTTTGATAAGGTTCAAATATGACTTATAGAAATAGTTACGCATTCCTTTTAAGTAAACATAATTTAAAAACAATTACGCCGTCAAAATCGATATAAGCTTTACGCAAAAATGGCATTATTGATTAAGCACGCTGTTTTATTTGACTTAAATTAACGGATAAATGTCCTGGTGGTTACACACAACTAATTACTTGCATTTGTTCACTTGCTGATGCGTGAATTTGGCCAAATATTGAACAGTTATATTATTTTGAAACAGTACCTAAATACTTAAGTTGTTACTTAAGTGGGTAAAATATCCTCGACTCTAAACGCCTTCGAGAGCTTTGCAATTTATATGATACATAACTATTTAACATTGACGTTAAGGAAACGAGCAGGTCCCTTAGACGTGGTCTCAGACGCATTAATAATTGGAGTGATTGTAATGATATGATTTTAAGCTTAAAAACACATAGCTTATGGTTATTCTGTGTATAAGGATATGTATATGTATGTATAATGTGAGCAACGGTAGTACATTTCAGCATTACTCTCAGCGAAGGTTTGGGCATAGCTAATACCATCTGTCAGTGTTTTAACAGCTTGTATTAATTTGTCGGTGAGCATCATTCAAACTCATGTTCGCATGAAGTGGGAAATTAACGACGTTTTGCATAAGCACGTGTGTTTAAGAAAATCACAAACACGTCCTCTTTCAAAAAAGTATTCAACTGCTGAGCAAGATTTCAAAATGCGACAATTGCGATGAATTTATGACATTGGAGATAAATAAATATAATTTGCATGAGTGCTCCATCTATTAGGTTAGCTATCGATGCAACTCATTATGTTTTACCGTAAAACTAATATTCAATAGCACCTATTTGCAATTAAAAGTCCTGAAAAGAAATCGTTCCAGAAAATATACATTTGAGAATCAGCCTTGGATCAATTATGCAGTATACATAAACATCTATTTTATATCATTACAATAAAATATGTTTACAAAATAATATCGAGAGAGGAATAATGTCTGAATTTATGTTGTAAATTCGTGGCCCAAATAATTCGCAGATCCGATGTGCCTGTGTTTGAAAAAAGTATGTTATATGATACGTCACCTCGTCTGACATTAAGACAGAATGCGATCTCATAAGAAAACGAAATAAACATTGAGGCAACACACTTGCCCATGCCAATGTTCACACTTTTTTCTTTTATCAACACGACAAAGAAATGTCTCAATTTAATCTCTTAGTCCAAATCATGATGTTTATCTTCAGCAACCGCTCTCAAAATACATATGCATTATATAATAGCCGCAAATATTTATTAATTGACGTATGTTTTTGTTTTAAAATGTGCTTAAAGGTGGGATGTTTCTAAGATTCTGTTACATTAAGTAAAAAATGATAGTATTCAAACAATAGTATAGATCAAAAGTGATCATTTGATCTCCAGATAACAAACATATAAATTCAAGTAACCATATATATTTAAATGTTAAGGGACTAAAACATTGAAAATAAACTATTCAAATAAAGTTCGCATGAAATGCTGGCTACTTTTATTTTGTAACCAATTTTTCCATGTTTGACTGCATGTGTGTTGCATATTCTGAATAGTAATAATGCTTGAACGGTTCACGTCCAGCAATATTGCGAGGCTGAATGATATGAGAAGCTTACATGGGCAATACGACCAAAGGTTTGTTCCTTTCTCTTGTCCATTGGATCATATCAACCGACGTATATGATGCATGGGAGTCAATGATAAATAACTCCGGATGGCCGATATCGGCATGGTAGCATGAAATTATTTTCCATGTAATCTTTAAACACATCTGAATTTAATCAGCCAGTTCCTCGGCACTTTTGTCATCGCACCTTGTGTTGCTCCGTTCATCAGTGTCGTGCTCGTTCGTTTGCGTACATGTGTTTGTCGTATTAAAAATGCGATATATAGCTGTTAAATGTCGACAAAGATATTAATTATGAGTTACTTTAAAAGTCAGTTTAAAAAATATTTATTTAACACCACCAACAAGTAATTTATTTGAAACAGAAAAATGTAAATTAGTCATTTTAAACAATTGCTTACAGTGCCTTAAATAAGTAATTCACTGTCTGGACTCAAATAGTGTATTCAGTACTAGATTAATGTGCATATTAGATAATTCAATCAGCTAAGATAGCAACAAATTGTAGAAGGACTGAGTATTGCATCTATAGTAATCAATACATTTCGTATGAAATAACCTTTAAAAGCAAAGAAGGGGTTACGTGGTTCCGAACAGATTCGGCGCGTAATGGTTGCTAAGTGGTAACATATTTTGTTCTAAGATTTAACCAGGTGACCTTGTTTTTTATGAACATTACTCAGAATAAAATGCAACCCAGTTATTGTCAAAATGAAATTCTCACTAAGTTTTATCAAGATCGAGTTTGTAAATGTGACTTCTAGTGGTAACAAGGTTTTCTAAAAAAAGACCAGATATTTGGACCCACGTTACGTCGTTAACTAGATTCAACGTAATCATACGCACTATCAAGATAACCGTAATGACAAAGTTTGATTATCTAGCAAATTATCTAACTCAAATCTGTGTGACTTCTGCAGTGAAAACATTGAAACTATAGAACATCTTTTTTGGGAGTGCAAACACATCCAGCCTATTTGTAATCAATTAATATCTTTTCTTGAACAGCATAAACTAAACGTTAAACTATCTTTCTTAAATGTAAGTTTCGGAATTAACTCATTAAAATCAATAGACTGTAATAATATTGTGAATTTTATGGTTATATTGATGAAATATTTTATCTTAAACATGAAGTACAAAAAACAAGTACCAAATTTAAATTGTTTTGTCCATAGTCTTAATCTAAAATCCAGATTGAGAAAGAAATAGCCCTCAGTAATGACACATTACAAATCTTTGAACAAAAATGGAATCGGATTAAATTCTCATAATGTGTTGTCCACTTATATACATTTCATTCTAATGTTTGTTTATCTCTCTAAAATAGTTTTGTTTATTTTTTTATTTTTTTCAATCTGACAAGATCATTGTGAATATACAATAGAACACACAAGTCCAGTATGCTTTTTTCCGACTTTATACAACTCATCATTTTTCATAACTATTCCTCTGTTGTTCTTTTTTTTTCTCTCTAAAAAAATTATATATATTAGCATATCTTGTATAACATGTCTGAATTTTATTGCTTTGTACAATCACTATGTTGTATGATCATATACATGTTTACATTGTATGTATGATGTTGAATAAAAAAAAAGAAAAAAAAAAGAAAAAAAGATAGCGTTATAAATGATTCTTTCTTGATTGGTAAGAAGGCTTTTTCAAGATTTGACCTGGTGACATTGTGTCGAACTTGGGCTTAATATTGTCAAGATAATCTTTCTGACCAAGTTTCATTTAATTTTAATTACAATTTTGTTTCTAGAAGGATCACAAGGTTTTTATCTGACGTGGTGAGCTAGTATCTGGATGCTTATGATCCAGATGCGACGCCGGCCTAGAAAAGGTCGAGATAAACATTCCTACCCTGTTTTATCACGATTGAGTCACACGTATCGCGTCTAAAGTGGCGACAAGGTTTTTCTAAGATAGAACCTGGTAACCTAGGTTTTCGGACGCACGGGCCAACGTTTCTGACTTGGCCTAGAAAATGTTAGGATACAATTTCTGATCATGTTTCATTAAGATTTAGTCATAAATATGGCTTTTAGATTTTTTATGTTTTTCTAAAATTTGACCTAATTTAGGAGCACATAATTTAGGTTTAAACGCAGCCTAGAACATGTCTTAATATATATTCTAGACACATTTGATTAGGATTGAGTGATACATTGGCATCTAGAGTGGTAACAAGGGTTTTCTTAGATTTGATCTGATGACTTTTTGGATGCATAGAATCCTGATTCAAACTCGGTCTAGATAAAGGTCAAATCAAATAAATTTCTTGTACATTTTCTATTATAAAAACACAGATAAAAGCTGTATCACCTCTAGTCAGCCATGTATTTTATGTACCGGACAGTGTGTAAATTCTCCTGAGAAATTTATCATAAAATATGAAAACAAAATTTCATAGCAAGTTGCATTATGATCAGTCAAATTGTGATTTATTTATTGTTCAAAATATATCAATAAGGTCACACAATGTAAACTACCCCACCCATTGGTAATAATGTTTAAACGGACTGCAACATTTTTAATAAGTCATCGATATCAATATTATATCAAAATATTTTTTTTTATCACCACCACCACCGCCACCACCACAACCACCATCACCACCACCACCACAACCACCACCACCACCACCACCATCACCACCACCACCACCAACAACAACACCAGTGTTTTGTTTACTTGTGTCATTGGTATTGTGTTTATTTTCATCGCCATACATTATCATGTTCTTAAGCATGTATGTACTCAATTATCTAGAGTCATGTATATGCTTATGCTCATGGCTAAGCCTTGGGCAAAGATTTTTATATATAGATAAGCTCATATGATTACCGATTTACGGTATGTTGATTTGTTGTAAGTGTTATTGAAAAGAATAAAATTAAAATATGGATACTATGACTGTACATGAGATTCTCAATTAGTTACAATACAGCTCGTGGGCTTAGCGCAAAAAGGCCGTCACTGGCACATTTGCGAAATTTTTGCATATATTATGCTAAAATCTGCGGTAAAACAAAGAACAAACAAAAACATTATTTCTCAAAATGTCGTATCTCAATCTGAAGTAGTTTTCAGTTCTAAACGGTACTTTGCAGTTGCGACCGGTACGCAAAGAACATGAATATAAAACAATTAATTTAAGGGAAGTTATATTCTCAATGCATTGTATGGCTTCACGAATGACATCCTTAAGGGAAGTTATATTTAAATGCGTTGTATTATTTCACATAATACATCCTTGAGCCATATCTCTGTGATGGTGTTAATCTACATGTTCGCTACATATTACAACCTTACCGAATAGAAGGTAAAACTGAGAATACCGTTTTTTTTATCTAAAACAATAAAACTAAAATGATAATCATATTGAATACTTTATTTATTTATTTTTTCATGTTATTTCTCAAAATTAATAAGACCAGGAGCTGGTTCATTTAATTTCTGTGTAAGATTTTGAAAAATTTTCATCTGAAACATGATTAATTGACACAAAACATGGATGCAATACAGGTTTCAGAATTAATTATTGCCTATCAGTGTAGTTGTGTTTTTCTGGTGAAATCTGGGGCTTAAATTCGGGCCTATTCTCAATATAAAAATATTGTTCTATTTAATGACAGCCCCACGTTTTGAGCCCTTGTCGTTTTCATTGACATTAAAATGTGCACATTCAGTTATGACTTTACACACTCAAGTTTTTAGGCAGAATGTTCAACCAATAGTGAAAATTACTACTACGACCAAAGTGGTGCGAAAACCCCTGAAATTGGGAAAACTTACATCGCAAAATGTTCAAATCTGAAATGTTTGACATATACTAAGGAGCATAGACCAATTTCAACAATCTTTCACATGCCTTATTGTGTGAAATGTTTAATTCAAGTGCTCATTTAAGACTGACGCTCTTCGCCGGATGGTATTGCACAATAAAATTAGACCCTTAAATATACACTTCAGGGGCCTTGTTTGACATTGTCTTACGTTTGTTATTATCAACAACAGTTACCTCCCATTACCCAAAGCAGGATGATACGGAGTGAAGGTAAGCACGGACAACTCGAAGCTCAGAACGCAGGATACATGCATTTTAACACAAGTATCTACGAAGACTTCTCTGCATCTCTTACGTTGAGTACAAGACCAACGAGTACGTCCGGAACATGACGACAGCATTTGTTTTCTTGTTTTGGAATAGTCACACGAAAGACTGTGCCCAGGGCAGGCTAGAGGGAAGTCAATGTCGAGGCTGTGAGAAGAAAAACTGGATGGACACTTTGAAAATGTGGACGTCCAACCACATATATGAGCTACTCCCCACAGCCTACAACATACTTGACTTGCGGAGGATCTGTGTGACGACTTCTCTTATTTTTCCTTTACGGCCAGGCCGGTCAATTATGATGATGAAGATCATCATTATTATTAACATATCTAGTTTTCTCAAAGCTATACTTCAAAAACGTCAGGCATTCAATAGGCGGTTGTCCTTGTTTATTTTGATAAGGTTCAAATATGACTTATAGAAATAGTTACGCATTCCTTTCAAGTAAACATAATTTAAAAACAATTACGCCGTCAAAATCGATATAAGCTTTACGCAAAAATGGCATTATTGATTAAGCACGCTGTTTTATTTGACTTAAATTAATGGATAAATGTCCTGGTGGTTACACACAACTAATTACTTGCATTTGTTCACTTGCTGATGCGTGAATTTGGCAAAATATTGAACAGTTATATTATTTTGAAACAGTACCTAAATACTTAAGTTGTTACTTAAGTGGGTAAAATATCCTCGACTCTAAACGCCTTCGAGAGCTTTGCAATTTATATGATACATAACTATTTAACATTGACGTTAAGGAAACGAGCAGGTCCCTTAGACGTGGTCTCAGACGCATTAATAATTGGAGTGATTGTAATGATATGATTTTAAGCTTAAAAACACATAGCTTATGGTTATTCTGTGTATAAGGATATGTATATGTATGTATAATGTGAGCAACGGTAGTACATTTCAGCATTACTCTCAGCGAAAGTTTGGGCATAGCTAATACCATCTGTCAGTGTTTTAACAGCTTGTATTAATTTGTCGGTGAGCATCATTCAAACTCATGTTCGCATGAAGTGGGAAATTAACGACGTTTTGCATAAGCACGTGTGTTTAAGAAAATCACAAACACGTCCTCTTTCAAAAAAGTATTCAACTGCTGAGCAAGATTTCAAAATGCGACAATTGCGATGAATTTATGGCATTGGAGATAAATAAATATAATTTGCATGAGTGCTCCATCTATTAGGTTAGCTATCGATGCAACTCATTATGTTTTACCGTAAAACTAATATTCAATAGCACCTATTTGCAATTAAAAGTCCTGAAAAGAAATCGTTCCATAAAATATACATTTGAGAATCAGCCTTGGATCAATTATGCAGTATACATAAACATCTATTTTATATCATTACAATAAAATATGTTTACAAAATAATATCGAGAGAGGAATAATGTCTGAATTTATGTTGTAAATTCGTGGCCCAAATAATTCGCAGATCCGATGTGCCTGCGTTTGAAAAAAGTATGTTATATGATACGTCACCTCGTCTGACATTAAGACAGAATGCGATCTCATAAGAAAACGAAATAAACATTGAGGCAACACACTTGCCCATGCCAATGTTCACACTTTTTTCTTTTATCAACACGACAAAGAAATGTCTCAATTTAATCTCTTAGTCCAAATCATGATGTTTATCTTCAGCAACCGCTCTCAAAATACATATGCATTATATAATAGCCGCAAATATTTATTAATTGACGTATGTTTTTGTTTTAAAATGTGCTTAAAGGTGGGATGTTTCTAAGATTCTGTTACATTAAGTAAAAAATGATAGTATTCAAACAATAGTATAGATCAAAAGTGATCATTTGATCTCCAGATAACAAACATATAAATTCAAGTAACCATATATATTTAAATGTTAAGGGACTAAAACATTGAAAATAAACTATTCAAATAAAGTTCGCATGAAATGCTGGCTACTTTTATTTTGTAACCAATTTTTCCATGTTTGACTGCATGTGTGTTGCATATTCTGAATAGTAATAATGCTTGAACGGTTCACGTCCAGCAATATTGCGAGGCTGAATGATATGAGAAGCTTACATGGGCAATACGACCAAAGGTTTGTTCCTTTCTCTTGTCCATTGGATCATATCAACCGACGTATATGATGCATGGGAGTCAATGATAAATAACTCCGGATGGCCGATATCGGCATGGTAGCATGAAATTATTTTCCATGTTATCTTTAAACACATCTGAATTTAATCAGCCAGTTCCTCGGCACTTTTGTCATCGCACCTTGTGTTGCTCCGTTCATCAGTGTCGTGCTCGTTCGTTTGCGTACATGTGTTTGTCGTATTAAAAATGCGATATATAGCTGTTAAATGTCGACAAAGATATTAATTATGAGTTACTTTAAAAGTCAGTCTAAAAAATATTTATTTAACACCACCAACAAGTAATTTATTTGAAACAGAAAAATGTAAATTAGTCATTTTAAACAATTGCTTACAGTGCCTTAAATAAGTAATTCACTGTCTGGACTCAAATAGTGTATTCAGTACTAGATTAATGTGCATATTAGATAATTCAATCAGCTAAGATAGCAACAAATTGTAGAAGGACTGAGTATTGCATCTATAGTAATCAATACATTTCGTATGAAATAACCTTTAAAAGCAAAGAAGGGGTTACGTGGTTCCGAACAGATTCGGCGCGTAATGGTTGCTAAGTGGTAACATATTTTGTTCTAAGATTTAACCAGGTGACCTTGTTTTTTATGAACATTACTCAGAATAAAATGCAACCCAGGTATTGTCAAAATGAAATTCTCACTAAGTTTTATCAAGATCGAGTTTGTAAATGTGACTTCTAGTGGTAACAAGGTTTTCTAAAATAAGACCAGATATTTGGACCCACGTTACGTCGTTAACTAGATTCAACGTAATCATACGCACTATCAAGATAACCGTAATGACAAAGTTTGATTATCTAGCAAATTATCTAACTCAAATCTGTGTGACTTCTGCAGTGAAAACATTGAAACTATAGAACATCTTTTTTGGGAGTGCAAACACATCCAGCCTATTTGTAATCAATTAATATCTTTTCTTGAACAGCATAAACTAAACGTTAAACTATCTTTCTTAAATGTAAGTTTCGGAATTAACTCATTAAAATCAATAGACTGTAATAATATTGTGAATTTTATGGTTATATTGATGATATATTTTATCTTAAACATGAAGTACAAAAAACAAGTACCAAATTTAAATTGTTTTGTCCATAGTCTTAATCTAAAATCCAGATTGAGAAAGAAATAGCCCTCAGTAATGACACATTACAAATCTTTGAACAAAAATGGAATCGGATTAAATTCTCATAATGTGTTGTCCACTTATATACATTTCATTCTAATGTTTGTTTATCTCTCTAAATTAGTTTTGTTTATTTTTTTATTTTTTTCAATCTGACAAGATCATTGTGAATATACAATAGAACACACAAGTCCAGTATGCTTTTTTCCGACTTTATACAACTCATCATTTTTCATAACTATTCCTCTGTTGTTCTTTTCTTTTCTCTCTAAAAAAATTATATATATTAGCATATCTTGTATAACATGTCTGAATTTTATTGCTTTGTACAATCACTATGTTGTATGATCATATACATGTTTACATTGTAAGTATGATGTTGAATAAAAAAAAAAGAAAAAAAAAGAAAAAAAGATAGCGTTATAAATGATTCTTTCTTGATTGGTAAGAAGGCTTTTTCAAGATTTGACCTGGTGACATTGTGTCGAACTTGGGCTTAATATTGTCAAGATAATCTTTCTGACCAAGTTTCATTTAATTTTAATTACAATTTTGTTTCTAGAAGGATCACAAGGTTTTTATCTGACGTGGTGAGCTAGTATCTGGATGCTTATGATCCAGATGCGACGCCGGCCTAGAAAAGGTCGAGATAAACATTCCTACCCTGTTTTATCACGATTGAGTCACACGTATCGCGTCTAAAGTGGCGACAAGGTTTTTCTAAGATAGAACCTGGTAACCTAGGTTTTCGGACGCACGGGTCAACGTTTCTGACTTGGCCTAGAAAATGTTAGGATACAATTTCTGATCATGTTTCATTAAGATTTAGTCATAAATATGGCTTTTAGATTTTTTATGTTTTTCTAAAATTTGACCTAATTTAGGAGCACATAATTTAGGTTTAAACGCAGCCTAGAACATGTCTAATATATATTCTAGACACATTCGATTAGGATTGAGTGATACATTGGCATCTAGAGTGGTAACAAGGGTTTTCTTAGATTTGATCTGATGACTTTTTGGATGCATAGAATCCTGATTCAAACTCGGTCTAGATAAAGGTCAAATCAAATAAATTTCTTGTACATTTTATATTATAAAAACACAGATAAAAGCTGTATCACCTCTAGTCGGCCATGTATTTTATGTACCGGACAGTGTGTAAATTCTCCTGAGAAATTTATCATAAAATATGAAAACAAAATTTCATAGCAAGTTGCATTATGATCAGTCAAATTGTGATTTATTTATTGTTCAAAATATATCAATAAGGTCACACAATGTAAACTACCCCACCCATTGGTAATAATGTTTAAACGGACTGCAACATTTTTAATAAGTCATCGATATCAATATTATATCAAAATATTTTTTTTTATCACCACCACCACCGCCACCACCACAACCACCATCACCACCACCACCACAACCACCACCACCACCACCACCATCACCACCACCACCACCAACAACAACACCAGTGTTTTGTTTACTTGTGTCATTGGTATTGTGTTTATTTTCATCGCCATACATTATCATGTTCTTAAGCATGTATGTACTCAATTATCTAGAGTCATGTATATGCTTATGCTCATGGCTAAGCCTTGGGCAAAGATTTTTATATATAGATAAGCTCATATGATTACCGATTTACGGTATGTTGATTTGTTGTAAGTGTTATTGAAAAGAATAAAATTAAAATATGGATACTATGACTGTACATGAGATTCTCAATTAGTTACAATACAGCTCGTGGGCTTAGCGCAAAAAGGCCGTCACTGGCACATTTGCGAAATTTTTGCATATATTATGCTAAAATCTGCGGTAAAACAAAGAACAAACAAAAACATTATTTCTCAAAATGTCGTATCTCAATCTGAAGTAGTTTTCAGTTCTAAACGGTACTTTGCAGTTGCGACCGGTACGCAAAGAACATGAATATAAAACAATTAATTTAAGGGAAGTTATATTCTCAATGCATTGTATGGCATCACGAATGACATCATTAAGGGAAGTTATATTTTAATGCGTTGTATGATTTCACATAATACATCCTTGAGCCATATCTCTGTGATGATGTTTATCTACATGTTCGCTACATAGTACAACCTTAACGAATAGAAGGTAAAACTGAGAATACCGTTTTTTTATATCTAAAACAATAAAACTAAAATGATAATCATATTGGATACTTTATTTTTATTTCGTTTTTTTTTCATGTTATTTCTCAAAATTAATAAGACCAGGAGCTGGTTCATTTAATTTTTGTTTAAGTTTTTGAAATATTTTTATCTGATACATAATTAATTGACACAAAACATGGATGCAATACAGGTTTCAGAATTAATTATTGCCTATCAGTGTTGTTGTGTTTTTCTGGTGAAATCTGGGGCTTAAATTCGGGCCTATTCTCAATATAAAAATATTGTTCTATTTAATGACATCCCCATGTTTTGAGCCCTTGTCGTTTTCATTGACATTAAAATGTGCACATTCAGTTATGACTTTACACACTCAAGTTTTTAGGCAGAATGTTCAACCAATAGTGAAAATTACTACTACGACCAAAGTGGTGCGAAAACCCCTGAAATTGGGAAAACTTACATCGCAAAATGTTCAAATCTGAAATGTTTGACATATACTAAGGAGCATAGACCAATTTCAACAATCTTTCACATGCCTTATTGTGTGAAATGTTTAATTCAAGTGCTCATTTAAGACTGACGCTCTTCGCCGGATGGTATTGCACAATAAAATTAGACCCTTAAATATACACTTCAGGGGCCTTGTTTGACATTGTCTTACGTTTGTTATTATCAACAACAGTTACCTCCCATTACCCAAAGCAGGATGATACGGAGTGAAGGTAAGCACGGACAACTCGAAGCTCAGAACGCAGGATACATGCATTTTAACACAAGTATCTACGAAGACTTCTCTGCATCTCTTACGTTGAGTACAAGACCAACGAGTACGTCCGGAACATGACGACAGCATTTGTTTTCTTGTTTTGGAATAGTCACACGAAAGACTGTGCCCAGGGCAGGCTAGAGGGAGGTCAATGTCGAGGCTGTGAGAAGAAAAACTGGATGGACACTTTGAAAATGTGGACGTCCAACCACATATATGAGCTACTCCCCACAGCCTACAACATACTTGACTTGCGGAGGATCTGTGTGACGACTTCTCTTATTTTTCCTTTACGGCCAGGCCGGTCAATTATGATGATGAAGATCATCATTATTATTAACATATCTAGTTTTCTCAAAGCTATACTTCAAAAACGTCAGGCATTCAATAGGCGGTTGTCCTTGTTTATTTTGATAAGGTTCAAATATGACTTATAGAAATAGTTACGCATTCCTTTCAAGTAAACATAATTTAAAAACAATTACGCCGTCAAAATCGATATAAGCTTTACGCAAAAATGGCATTATTGATTAAGCACGCTGTTTTATTTGACTTAAATTAATGGATAAATGTCCTGGTGGTTACACACAACTAATTACTTGCATTTGTTCACTTGCTGATGCGTGAATTTGGCAAAATATTGAACAGTTATATTATTTTGAAACAGTACCTAAATACTTAAGTTGTTACTTAAGTGGGTAAAATATCCTCGACTCTAAACGCCTTCGAGAGCTTTGCAATTTATATGATACATAACTATTTAACATTGACGTTAAGGAAACGAGCAGGTCCCTTAGACGTGGTCTCAGACGCATTAATAATTGGAGTGATTGTAATGATATGATTTTAAGCTTAAAAACACATAGCTTATGGTTATTCTGTGTATAAGGATATGTATATGTATGTATAATGTGAGCAACGGTAGTACATTTCAGCATTACTCTCAGCGAAAGTTTGGGCATAGCTAATACCATCTGTCAGTGTTTTAACAGCTTGTATTAATTTGTCGGTGAGCATCATTCAAACTCATGTTCGCATGAAGTGGGAAATTAACGACGTTTTGCATAAGCACGTGTGTTTAAGAAAATCACAAACACGTCCTCTTTCAAAAAAGTATTCAACTGCTGAGCAAGATTTCAAAATGCGACAATTGCGATGAATTTATGACATTGGAGATAAATAAATATAATTTGCATGAGTGCTCCATCTATTAGGTTAGCTATCGATGCAACTCATTATGTTTTACCGTAAAACTAATATTCAATAGCACCTATTTGCAATTAAAAGTCCTGAAAAGAAATCGTTCCAGAAAATATACATTTGAGAATCAGCCTTGGATCAATTATGCAGTATACATAAACATCTATTTTATATCATTACAATAAAATATGTTTACAAAATAATATCGAGAGAGGAATAATGTCTGAATTTATGTTGTAAATTCGTGGCCCAAATAATTCGCAGATCCGATGTGCCTGCGTTTGAAAAAAGTATGTTATATGATACGTCACCTCGTCTGACATTAAGACAGAATGCGATCTCATAAGAAAACGAAATAAACATTGAGGCAACACACTTGCCCATGCCAATGTTCACACTTTTTTCTTTTATCAACACGACAAAGAAATGTCTCAATTTAATCTCTTAGTCCAAATCATGATGTTTATCTTCAGCAACCGCTCTCAAAATACATATGCATTATATAATAGCCGCAAATATTTATTAATTGACGTATGTTTTTGTTTTAAAATGTGCTTAAAGGTGGGATGTTTCTAAGATTCTGTTACATTAAGTAAAAAATGATAGTATTCAAACAATAGTATAGATCAAAAGTGATCATTTGATCTCCAGATAACAAACATATAAATTCAAGTAACCATATATATTTAAATGTTAAGGGACTAAAACATTGAAAATAAACTATTCAAATAAAGTTCGCATGAAATGCTGGCTACTTTTATTTTGTAACCAATTTTTCCATGTTTGACTGCATGTGTGTTGCATATTCTGAATAGTAATAATGCTTGAACGGTTCACGTCCAGCAATATTGCGAGGCTGAATGATATGAGAAGCTTACATGGGCAATACGACCAAAGGTTTGTTCCTTTCTCTTGTCCATTGGATCATATCAACCGACGTATATGATGCATGGGAGTCAATGATAAATAACTCCGGATGGCCGATATCGGCATGGTAGCATGAAATTATTTTCCATGTAATCTTTAAACACATCTGAATTTAATCAGCCAGTTCCTCGGCACTTTTGTCATCGCACCTTGTGTTGCTCCGTTCATCAGTGTCGTGCTCGTTCGTTTGCGTACATGTGTTTGTCGTATTAAAAATGCGATATATAGCTGTTAAATGTCGACAAAGATATTAATTATGAGTTACTTTAAAAGTCAGTCTAAAAAATATTTATTTAACACCACCAACAAGTAATTTATTTGAAACAGAAAAATGTAAATTAGTCATTTTAAACAATTGCTTACAGTGCCTTAAATAAGTAATTCACTGTCTGGACTCAAATAGTGTATTCAGTACTAGATTAATGTGCATATTAGATAATTCAATCAGCTAAGATAGCAACAAATTGTAGAAGGACTGAGTATTGCATCTATAGTAATCAATACATTTCGTATGAAATAACCTTTAAAAGCAAAGAAGGGGTTACGTGGTTCCGAACAGATTCGGCGCGTAATGGTTGCTAAGTGGTAACATATTTTGTTCTAAGATTTAACCAGGTGACCTTGTTTTTTATGAACATTACTCAGAATAAAATGCAACCCAGGTATTGTCAAAATGAAATTCTCACTAAGTTTTATCAAGATCGAGTTTGTAAATGTGACTTCTAGTGGTAACAAGGTTTTCTAAAATAAGACCAGATATTTGGACCCACGTTACGTCGTTAACTAGATTCAACGTAATCATACGCACTATCAAGATAACCGTAATGACAAAGTTTGATTATCTAGCAAATTATCTAACTCAAATCTGTGTGACTTCTGCAGTGAAAACATTGAAACTATAGAACATCTTTTTTGGGAGTGCAAACACATCCAGCCTATTTGTAATCAATTAATATCTTTTCTTGAACAGCATAAACTAAACGTTAAACTATCTTTCTTAAATGTAAGTTTCGGAATTAACTCATTAAAATCAATAGACTGTAATAATATTGTGAATTTTATGGTTATATTGATGATATATTTTATCTTAAACATGAAGTACAAAAAACAAGTACCAAATTTAAATTGTTTTGTCCATAGTCTTAATCTAAAATCCAGATTGAGAAAGAAATAGCCCTCAGTAATGACACATTACAAATCTTTGAACAAAAATGGAATCGGATTAAATTCTCATAATGTGTTGTCCACTTATATACATTTCATTCTAATGTTTGTTTATCTCTCTAAATTAGTTTTGTTTATTTTTTTATTTTTTTCAATCTGACAAGATCATTGTGAATATACAATAGAACACACAAGTCCAGTATGCTTTTTTCCGACTTTATACAACTCATCATTTTTCATAACTATTCCTCTGTTGTTCTTTTCTTTTCTCTCTAAAAAAATTATATATATTAGCATATCTTGTATAACATGTCTGAATTTTATTGCTTTGTACAATCACTATGTTGTATGATCATATACATGTTTACATTGTAAGTATGATGTTGAATAAAAAAAAAAGAAAAAAAAAGAAAAAAAGATAGCGTTATAAATGATTCTTTCTTGATTGGTAAGAAGGCTTTTTCAAGATTTGACCTGGTGACATTGTGTCGAACTTGGGCTTAATATTGTCAAGATAATCTTTCTGACCAAGTTTCATTTAATTTTAATTACAATTTTGTTTCTAGAAGGATCACAAGGTTTTTATCTGACGTGGTGAGCTAGTATCTGGATGCTTATGATCCAGATGCGACGCCGGCCTAGAAAAGGTCGAGATAAACATTCCTACCCTGTTTTATCACGATTGAGTCACACGTATCGCGTCTAAAGTGGCGACAAGGTTTTTCTAAGATAGAACCTGGTAACCTAGGTTTTCGGACGCACGGGTCAACGTTTCTGACTTGGCCTAGAAAATGTTAGGATACAATTTCTGATCATGTTTCATTAAGATTTAGTCATAAATATGGCTTTTAGATTTTTTATGTTTTTCTAAAATTTGACCTAATTTAGGAGCACATAATTTAGGTTTAAACGCAGCCTAGAACATGTCTAATATATATTCTAGACACATTTGATTAGGATTGAGTGATACATTGGCATCTAGAGTGGTAACAAGGGTTTTCTTAGATTTGATCTGATGACTTTTTGGATGCATAGAATCCTGATTCAAACTCGGTCTAGATAAAGGTCAAATCAAATAAATTTCTTGTACATTTTATATTATAAAAACACAGATAAAAGCTGTATCACCTCTAGTCGGCCATGTATTTTATGTACCGGACAGTGTGTAAATTCTCCTGAGAAATTTATCATAAAATATGAAAACAAAATTTCATAGCAAGTTGCATTATGATCAGTCAAATTGTGATTTATTTATTGTTCAAAATATATCAATAAGGTCACACAATGTAAACTACCCCACCCATTGGTAATAATGTTTAAACGGACTGCAACATTTTTAATAAGTCATCGATATCAATATTATATCAAAATATTTTTTTTTATCACCACCACCACCGCCACCACCACAACCACCATCACCACCACCACCACAACCACCACCACCACCACCACCATCACCACCACCACCACCAACAACAACACCAGTGTTTTGTTTACTTGTGTCATTGGTATTGTGTTTATTTTCATCGCCATACATTATCATGTTCTTAAGCATGTATGTACTCAATTATCTAGAGTCATGTATATGCTTATGCTCATGGCTAAGCCTTGGGCAAAGATTTTTATATATAGATAAGCTCATATGATTACCGATTTACGGTATGTTGATTTGTTGTAAGTGTTATTGAAAAGAATAAAATTAAAATATGGATACTATGACTGTACATGAGATTCTCAATTAGTTACAATACAGCTCGTGGGCTTAGCGCAAAAAGGCCGTCACTGGCACATTTGCGAAATTTTTGCATATATTATGCTAAAATCTGCGGTAAAACAAAGAACAAACAAAAACATTATTTCTCAAAATGTCGTATCTCAATCTGAAGTAGTTTTCAGTTCTAAACGGTACTTTGCAGTTGCGACCGGTACGCAAAGAACATGAATATAAAACAATTAATTTAAGGGAAGTTATATTCTCAATGCATTGTATGGCATCACGAATGACATCATTAAGGGAAGTTATATTTTAATGCGTTGTATGATTTCACATAATACATCCTTGAGCCATATCTCTGTGATGATGTTTATCTACATGTTCGCTACATAGTACAACCTTAACGAATAGAAGGTAAAACTGAGAATACCGTTTTTTTATATCTAAAACAATAAAACTAAAATGATAATCATATTGGATACTTTATTTTTTATTTCGTTTTTTTTTCATGTTATTTCTCAAAATTAATAAGACCAGGAGCTGGTTCATTTAATTTTTGTTTAAGTTTTTGAAATATTTTTATCTGATACATAATTAATTGACACAAAACATGGATGCAATACAGGTTTCAGAATTAATTATTGCCTATCAGTGTTGTTGTGTTTTTCTGGTGAAATCTGGGGCTTAAATTCGGGCCTATTCTCAATATAAAAATATTGTTCTATTTAATGACATCCCCATGTTTTGAGCCCTTGTCGTTTTCATTGACATTAAAATGTGCACATTCAGTTATGACTTTACACACTCAAGTTTTTAGGCAGAATGTTCAACCAATAGTGAAAATTACTACTACGACCAAAGTGGTGCGAAAACCCCTGAAATTGGGAAAACTTACATCGCAAAATGTTCAAATCTGAAATGTTTGACATATACTAAGGAGCATAGACCAATTTCAACATTATTTCACATGCCTTATTGTGTGAAATGTTTAATTCAAGTGCTCATTTAAGACTGACGCTCTTCGCCGAATGGTATTGCACAAGAAAATAAGACCCTTAAATATACACTTCAGGGGCCTTGTATGACATTGTCTAACGTTTGTTATTATCAACAACAGTTACCTCCCATTACCCAAAGCAGGATGATACGGAGTGAAGGTAAGCACGGACAACTCGAAGCTCAGAACGCAGGATACATGCATTTTAACACAAGTATCTACGAAGACTTCGCATCTCTTACGTTGAGTACAAGACCAACGAGTACGTCCGGAACATGACGACAGCATTTGTTTTCTTGTTTTGGAAAAGTCACTCGAAAGACTGTGCTCCAGGGCAGACTAGAGGGAGGTCACTGTCGAGGTTGTGAGAAGAAAAACTGGATGGACACTTTGAAAATGTGAACGTCCAACCACATGGATGAGCTACTCTCCACAGCCTACAACATACTTGGCTTGCGGAGGATCTGTGTGACGACTTCTCTTATTTTTCCTTTACGGCCGGTCAATTATGATGATGAAGATCATCATTATTATTAACATATCTAGTTTTCTCAAACCAATACTTCAAAAACGTCAGGCGTTCAATAGGCTGTTGTCCTTGTTTATTTTGGTAAGGTTCTAATTATTATGACTTATAGTTTAGTTACGCATTCCTTTCAAGTAAACATAATTTAAAAACAATTACGCCGTCAAAATCGATAAAAGCTTTACGCAAAAATGGCATTATTTATTAAGCACGCTGTTTTATTTGACTTAAATTAATGGATAAATGTCCTGGTGGTTACACACAACTAATTACTTGCATTTGTTCACTTGCTGATGCGTGAATTTGGCAAAATATTGAACAGTTATATTATTTTGAAACAGTACCTAAGTACTTAAGTTGTTACTTAAGTGGGTAAAATATCCTCGACTCTAAACGCCTTCGAGAGCTTTGCAATTTATATGATACATAACTATTTAACATTGACGTTAAGGAAACGAGCAGGTCCCTTAGACGTGGTCTCAGACGCATTAATAATTGGAGTGATTGTAATGATATGATTTTAAGCTTAAAAACGCATAGCTTATGGTTATTCTGTGTATAAGGATATGTATATGTATGTATAATGTGAGCAACGGTAGTACGTTTCAGCGAAAGTTTGACACCATCTGTCAGTGTTTTAACAGCTTGTAATAATTTGTCGGTGAGCATCATTCAAACTCATGTGCGCATGAAGTGGGAAATTAACGACGTTTGCATAAGCACGTGTGTTTAAGAAAATCACATACACGTCCTCTTTCAAAAAAGTATTCAACTGCTGAGCAAGATTTCAAAATGCGACAATTGCGATAAATTTATGACATTGGAGATAAATAAATATAATTTGCATAAGTGCTCCATTTATTAGATTAGCTATCGATGCAACTCATTATGTTTTACCGTAAAACTAATATTTAATAGCACCTATTTGCAATTAAAAGTCCTGAAAAAAAATCGTTCCAGAAAATATACATTTGAGAATCAGCCTTGGATCAATTATGCAGTATCCATAAACATCTATTTTATATCATTACAATAAAATATGTTTACAAAATAATATCGAGAGAGAAAAACTGTCTGAATTTATGTTGTAAATTCGTGGCCCAAATAATTCGCAGATCCGATGTGCCTGCGTTTGAAAAAAGTATGTTATATGATACGTCACCTCGTCTGACATTAAGAAAGAATGCGATCTCATAAGAAAACGAAATAAACATTGAGGCAACACTTTTGCCCATGCCAATGTTCACACTTTTTTTCTTTTATCAACACGACAAAGAAATGTCTCAATTTTATCTCTTAGTCCAAATCATGATGTTTATCCTCAGCAACCGCTCTCAAAATACATATGCATTATATAACAGCCGCAAATATTTATTAATTGACGTATGTTTTTGTTTTAAAATGTGCTTAAAGGTGGGATGTTTCTAAGATTCTGTTACATTAAGTAAAAAATGATAGTATTCAAACAATAGTATAGATCAAAAGTGATCATTTGATCTCCAGATAACAAACATATAAATTCAAGTAACCATATATATTTACATGTTAAGGGACTAAAACATTGAAAATAAACTATTTTATTTGTTTAACAGTTGGCTTTGCTGGTGCTAAAATTGTCTCTTAAATTATTTGTATCAGTGCGTTTTTCTCTTAGAAAGCTGTGTAGGTCGTGAAAGTAGAATAGTAACGGTTATTATTTATTTAACAATCAAACTTTTCCCATAAGCAACAAAAGCTTGTAAAAAACTAAACAGGTGCCGGTTGTATTAATAATATATAGATTTTGTTTTAGCTAAAAGATACTTGTTCATCATTCGTGGTTACTTCCTTGCGATTGCCTCTTTTCAGAATAGCAACAGTTATATTAAATTCAAGTGCACATGTTATGCTATTAAGGCTGTTAATACGTGATTGTTTTTACGTTTAATGTGGTTAACATTCTCAAGACACTGTACTCGAATACCGCATGTCCAACTGAGTATGTGCTTGAAAATTTACCTAAAATTTCCTTCGTAATTGTTTAACGACCGCAAAGGAAACGAAAACTGCTCCTGGCTTTCTGATCAATCGATTCATGTCAATCGGATCCATAACTACATCGGTCGATCATGACAAACTTATTTTCAAGATTTGAAAAAGATTTATTCTCTTAAAAAAATGTTGATATTTAAATGGGGCGTGATCCATTTGTGTATTTTAATTTACATTGAAAAAGTATTTGGTAGGTAATTTCTTACGTATTCTGATTAAGCAACGAAGAGTATAATTTAGTAAATAAATAAAAAATACATTTTAGTATAATGAAATAAAAAAGTGTATACTAATCATATATATATATATATATATATATATATATATATATATATATATATATATATATATATATATATATATATATATATATATATATATATATATATATATATATATATATATATATATATATATATATATATATATACATATATATATATGTTGTAAATATAATTGTAATAGTAGTAATATAATTGTAAAGTTTTAGGTCAGAAGCCAGGGATACGAATGAACTTTGATACGCTGCGGGTAAAAACTGAGATAATATGTTCCAACCTAACTACTGGAACTATGAGATTTTTTGAAAACGGAGAACCTGTTGTAGAAGTATGGTATAATAAAAGTGAGTGCCAAACTGAGCCAGAAAAACTGTTCCAAAAATTGGTTTGCGATTGCAAATATAAGTTTACAGCTACATGCACTATTTCTCTTGAATTTTACAACAATGAATGTAAAATATGGAAGTGTGGACATATACATCATGGTTTAATTGATTATAGTGATTCCGTGAACGTGTGTGGCCCTGGTGAGTATGATTATAATTTCCTATACGTTTATAAAGACTGGAAAACGTCATAAACATTTAAAAATGTAAATGCTCATGATTTATGAAAGCACATTTTGTTGAGAAATCGTATCGTCTTTAAACAAATGAGATTTAAAAGGTCTAGTTATAAAATATTCTTTAATAACACCATACACAGACCATTTAAATTTGAATTAATCCACGATATAATGTACATATCTTATTGCTGTTGATGTCATTAAGTAGGTAATAAAAATGCATACCTACATGTTGTGGCTTTTTTTAGCGTTTTTTTGCTATTGCAGTAAGCACCAGTTTTGTTACAAATGCTGAAAGGAACTGTTCTTCTGTCCCTGCAACCGGAGCACTTGGAATCGATGATAAATCGATTACTGTAAACCCTCCAAACATAGGTTTATAATATTTTTACTAATATTATTTGTTTTAATAATAATAATTACTATAATTATTTTAATAATAACAATAATAATAATATTACTATTATTAAAAATAATAATAGTAGTAATAGTAGTAGAATTAGAAGTAGTAGTAGTAGTAGTAGTAGTAGGGGTAGTAGTAGAAATAGTAGTAGTAGAAGTAGTAGTGGTAGTAGCAGTAGTAGTAGTAGTAGTAGTAGTAGTAGTAGTAGTAGTAGTAGTAGTAGTAGTAGTAGTAGTAGTAGTAGTAGTAGTAGTAGAAGTAGTAGTAGTAGTAGTAGTAGTAATAACAGTGGTAGTAATAGAAGCAGCAACAGCAGCAGCAGCAGTAGCAGCAGCAGTAATAGTAGTGGTGGTGGTAGTAGTAGTAGTGGTAGAACAGGTATAATTGCGTTTAAAGATTTAAATTCGACAACAATAATCCAAATTTATATATTTTCAAAACATTGTATTGGTCCTCTTCATTAAATTTCCAAATAAATTGCAAAGTGAAGCAGACAACTCCACAAGTGTAAACACTACATTTTCATTAATTTGATGTATTTAAAACAATCCTTTTGCTTTCTCCCGAATTTCAGAAAATGTTGCATGAACTCATCGTAGTTTCTAGCATCGCGTTAGGTAATATACAAGAGTTCACTGGAAAAACCAAGTCCCAAATAGACGTTCGTTTCAATCTTTTAAAAGTAACATGTATGCCGAAACGTATTTGAACAAATGGCGAGCGTTCATGTTTATGAAATCCTTGAGCAGTCTAATATGCCTATGTTGCTCAAAAGAAGAATGCCCAATATAACAAAACTTGTTAAAATCTGAATAGAATTTAAAAAAGTTAAGTCACTGATTAAGTTTAAATAAGATATATTCAGTGATTAACATTTTTAAGTTTAGTTGGCCTAATGCCTATCGCCATCAAGTACCCTCCTTTTCGGTGTTAGGTCACGATATCTAAGTCACTCAAGCGAGTAGTGAATGTTGTTGCAGTAGGAATAGAACAATCAGCTTTATGTGGTTAAACATAATGTAAAGAAACACATTTGACAGGGATTAAACGGGACATAAATAATTTGTTGAATGTAAATCGTTTGTTGTTGCACTGACGCATTTATTCAGAAAATTATATTACTCATGTTTTAATATATCGATAATCGGTCAAGGAATGATATTATAAGTATACGTTTAAGTTTTATGAAAACTAATTCATCATTTAGATCCACAAAAAGAAGCATTTTCGTATGTGACCAATCTAGACGTGTACGTTGTCAGTGGGGTCGTCAGTGGGGTAGTTACTCTAACTCTCGTGGTTCTTGGTGTGCAACGCCTCTGTAGAGGTGGAAGATGCCGGAGACCCCTAAATCCTAGAGGTAAGATATTTATTGCCTTCAACCAAACATGCAGTACTTAAATGCATATATCATTACTATATGCATATGTTTCTATACGTGACATTTTGTATATCTTGTTTGCATTCTAAAGAATACTTTTTTAGTTTGTATATTGTACTTTTCTTGAGAAAGTAGTGTTTTTCAGAAATAGTAAGCCTCCCAATGGAGTCTGTTAACATAGCACACCCAGAGCAAATGGGTCTCGATCTGCAGGCGACAAACGTAATACCAGCCAGACCAACTGACAGCGTTCATCTTTACGAAAGCATTCCACCATCACCTATTGCGGATATATCGTTTAGTGATTTTGCTGAGGATACTGGTATTATTACTATAAACTTTCTTGTAGGATAAGTCTATTCCTATTTGGTCGTTTTTGTATTGTTTACTTTCTTCATTCTGTTCTGAATTTTGAAGTATTTATAATTGCTACATTACTATATTTTCAGAGTTTGTAGAAGAGATACACATGTAAGATTATTTTAAGATTATTAAATTACAGAAGATTAATAATTACACTACAAAAACATACAGTCTCTTTATGAATCACTTATTTAATGTCTAGAAGAAAATATATCGCACACTGAGCGATCTTTTTATTCTGGTCGACATGTATCTGTCACACAAGTAAATCCTAAATTTACCGGTTAAGCACTGATAACATGTCAATTGTGTAACAATTAATTCAAATTCTATTTATTTTGATTATAATATTTACAGTGCGGACGCAGGTTGCTATCAAAGTCTGGATCAAAATACTCTTGGTGAATCGACATACAACGTCACTTTGTAAGAAACAAATGTTTGTGAAGAAACACTTTACATCAATTTGAAGATCTGATCGAAATACTCGTAACGATACGAAGCATGGCGGATATATGCAGGTTGCACCCAAATGCTAAGAAAAGGACGACACCTGATAGCAATATGTAGATGTCATTTAAATACCCGTGAAGATACGAAAGCTAGCATTATTTGCAGATCGGATAGCGTTTACTCAGAAAATATTAAAAAACAACAACATGAATTTGCAGATTCGAGTGTAATATTCTGGCAGATACGACACTTGATGTCAAGTTTTGGCAAAATACTAAAAAATATACGACACCCGACATCATTTTGCATATTTGACTGTATGCTCATACGACGTGGATCGTATGTTTTGATCTATATGGATTGTGTGATTTAATCGAGATAATTCAGATTCAATCGACACTTGACACTCATTTTGCTGATTTGATCTCAATACTCAGAGTTCATTAAAGAGACTGTTCCAACATTAACATTGAATTATATGAGACAAGACGAACACATTATACGCATACAAATACATACTTGTGTCTATTGCAGTCTGTAGTATTTGTTAATAGTAAACATGATAAAAGAATATATGTCACAATAAAATTAATCTCGGCATCGAACCCATGAGGCCGAAATGTTTTTCGAATGACAATTTGTCAATGTATCGAAAAATAAGATATTAACCGTTTTTGCAGAATGTTAAAATACTTTTAATGTAATTCATGTAAGAGTTTTTCTAATGCAGAAGGATTGTTAATGTTCTTGATGTCTTTTTAATGATATACAACTGAAACGAATGTTTTGCTTGATTTCTCGACACATCATGTGTCATGTACACATCATTTTTAAGTCACGCTAGTATTGGTGTATTATATGGTCCCATGCTCAATAATATACCAAACGAATAAGTATATTGAGAATATGGATAATGTCGGGACGACCGGTGCAATATTATACAATTGTACCAGTCGTGTAAGCAAATGCTATACTAGTATATCCTTTTCCAAAACTATTCCCTTTTAAAATTGTTTTCGATATTATGACACGGATACATGCCGAATTTCATTTCCTTTAGCGAAATATGAACTTCTGTAAATAAATTGTGTCTTATAATTGATGTTACAAATATTAAATGTACATGTCAATCGGCAACAACGAACAATTTGTTCACCTAGTAAACAAAATAAATTGACATGTTAAACAAAATATTGTGACATTTCGATGTCAACATACTACTAATAATAATAATAATAATAAACCGAAGACGCAAAGGAACCTAAATATTCTGAGAAGATGAAATTCAGAAGAATACAAGGTACTTAACGACATAAAAATAGTCTATGTCTTGGCAAATAATTTTAGTAAACTTTGAAAATCCAGAAACTTTTGCAGGAAATAAATTAATGTTCTAATCCACTTCTTTTTCAACGAACACCAACTATAAACATTAAATTATCAAATTTAGATCCAAAACATTAGTTTGGACAACACAACGCTCTTGAGGTTCAAACCTGTATGAGGGCTAGACAAATCTGACACATGCCCTAGAAGTATTTATACACCAAGAGCATCTGAAACAATTTTAATCACATGAACGTATGCCGAAAGCCAATGAAAACTTGTATGCCAAACACATGCCTTTGAATATTACAGACACGTAAAGTGCACTAGCTAAGTAACTATCGAAAATCTTTCGAAACGAAAAGGGGATGGGTTTTAAAGTTGCAAGTTTACAAAGAAATATAGCTAAACTGTAAAAGATATCATAATATAAATTTTGCGATGTGCAACTGAAATTTGTCACACAGAATAGTTGCAAAGAGAGATTTTTAATATCTTTCGTCCGCATAACAAATATTGCTATTATGACAAACTATTGATAATTAAAAATATATCAAATGAACATATTTTAACCTTGATTAATTTATGGGGGATAAATCCGCTGGCACATCCCAGTCAGCCAGTAGCTGATTGAATCGCCTTTAAAATATGTTATCAATGTTCATTGGGTTTCTTGTGATCTTTAATATATCAAATGTAAATATTTCAATTACAGCTCCATCATAAAAACCCTTTAACCTCACTATATCATATTATCTCTTTAATTATTGTAATAACCCCCAGAATGTAGTAACTTCAACTATAGTTAAAAATTTGCGCTTTAGCGTAAATAAAACAATACGCGGCAGCCACATTTTTCAACAGCCATTTGTGAACTCAATTTAGATGCCATCGGAAAAAAGATGCTGTTAAAATTTCAAATATATTAGGCGAAATTTTGACTAATTTTTTTGAACAACGGCAAGCCCCGTCCCCCTCCCCCTGGACGCAAAACACTTTGCAGGTTAACTTTCTGACCAAGTTTCATAAAAAAATAGCCATATATGAGGCCTCTGGAGTGGTATGAGGTTCATCAAAGAATCAATCTGGTTTTTTGACGGAGTGTTTTGTTCCAGATTCAAACTCAATTTAGATATTGTCTAGGCAAATATCCTGACCAAGTCTTATCAAGATTGAATCACAAATGAGGCCTCTACAATAGTAACAATGTTTGTCTAAGACTTTACCAGGTGACTTAGGTTTTGGAAGCATCCAGATTCAGACTCGGCCTTTATATTCTATATAATTAACATACTGACCAAGTTTCATCAAACGTGGGTGTAAAATGTAGCCTCTAGAGAGGTGCGTTGCGAAGCTTTGACAACGCAAACAGCACGACAATCGACGTTGGACATATGTTGATCACCACTATTTTTTCAGGTGAGATAAACAATTTTGCAACTATACTTTACTGTAAAACAGACAAAGCACAATACTTCGGCCGACACATATCGCGTTCAAAATCCCTTTCTTAACGACCATCTGTTAATACCAAGGTCATTCAACTGTGAATGTTTGAGCGAGATCAACCTAGAAGTAAAAGGAGGAGTTTTAAATACAACTGTCGGGGTACTTTACATGATAAAGTCGACAAAAGACGAAGAGCCATAATTCTGCCAAAATCGTCGTAGCCAAAATTGTTTTTTTAATCGTGATCTAAAAATTAAGTTGATACAACTGTGAAAGTCAACCCAGCATTTAAAGAGGAATTGAAAGCAATAGGTTTTTGGGCTAAATGTACATGACATTCTGAAAACAAAACTGGTTGCAGAAATTCTTTTAAGAAATTCGTTTCTCTAAGATCATAAGAATATTCATCTGTCATCGTTTGAGCAAGATTCTCACAGTAGTGAAGGAGGATTTCAAAACAAACAACAGCTTCAGTGGAAACTATATTCTGTACTGAGGAAAAACAGTCGAAGGGCCAGGATTTTCCAAAAACACGTCGAAGCCAAATTTAGTTCTTAAGATAATATTAAAGACATTACACCGTGAACGGTTGAGAAAGTTCCACCTAATAGTGAACATTCAGTGTAAATTACAACCGTAAGACGAACGTACGGATGGACGGACAAGTGAAATGCTTATAACCTCCAACTCATTGGGGCATATTAATGTCAATTCACGTTTGATATAGGTGAACTGTAAAAAATCCACTTCCAAATTTTATGCAATAATTATTTTACTGCAAAGAGTTACTAATTAAGAATACATGTTAATACTTTTATTATCAATGATAATTTACAGTCTGCTTTTGAAATGCTTCATAAGCTCAGCTTTATGTGTTTTTCCTTATACAGTGTCATTATTGGCATTAAAACAACATGCCATGCCCAGTTATTGATACTCACTGTGAAAATTTTACATGAGCCGTGCTCTGTGAAAAAGAGGTTTAATGCGTGTGCGTAAAGTGTCGTCCGAGATTAGCCTGTATAGTCCGTACAGTCAGATCATGGACGACAATTTCCGCCTAAACTTGATTATTTCTAACGCGAGACTTTCTTAAAACGAAAAATATCATAAAAGCGAGAAGTGTTGTCCCTGATCAGCCTGTGTGGACGGAATTAGATAATATGAGACGACACTTTACGCACATGCATTAAACCGTTTTTGCTCAGAGCAGTGCCCAAATGATTTAGATACAAAATTACATGTACACTTTGGACAACACATTTTTCAGCAGGGAACAAAAATTAGGACTTTATGCATTGGATTTTGAAGTCTGTGTGTGCGTCAAGCCTAAGATTGTTATACTATGTGGAATCAGTCAAATGTATAGCATTTATGAAACAAAAACAATAACACTTTTTTATTATTTGTAAACATGGTACATAATTTCAGCATAAGCAATGGATAACCCTATTTTGAAGTATTTGATAGCGGATACACTGAAATGTATATACAATGTTCTGGCTCACATAAATAAACATTCCTTTAGGAGATCAGTTGTCCTCCCAAATACCTCTAAAAGAAGACAAGTGAACTCTGTAACATAGGCAATATTTCGAGGGATAAAGCGAATAATACCAGATGACTTTAAATAATCACAAAAAGCAGAACAATCATATCGATTATATTCTTTAATAATATGAAAATATTAATAGTTTTTTAATAACAAATTAATTAAAAAATTATAACAATGTAAAACATTCATATGAGTATGTTTTTATTATCGATTGTTACATAACGGACCAAAATATATTTTTCTAAATATCACACAAAAAAACAGTACACATTGTTCATCTTTTAATGTTTTCTTAGTTGATCATCGGAATTATGTGAAAGTTGGAATATACATCCAGGAGAACGATATACATGATATGAGATTAACAACAATATCAAATAAGGAGCTTGTTTAAGGCTTGATTATTCGTCAACGTACACAACTGATCTCATGGACATTTCAAGATGGTGATATTAAATTTAAGTTAATGCAATCCCAAATTCTATATAAATAAAACATTTTTAAACGTTAAACCGTCCCTTTCTTACATTAAACACTCTAACACAATGTGTTATTATTTTCCATGTAGTTTTTCAGAAACATTTTTGAAGTTGTAAATGTATATCATACACAAATCAACCAAACTCGAAACATCACAACAAAAATACTGAGCAAAGAAACCTAAAGTGTTTTCTTTGATTCAAGTTTGCTAATTGGACTACTCAATTAAAATGATCAAACATTGCAGAACAAGCGAATCTTCTTTAAGCCATTTGATTTCCTACTGTTTTACACGATTGCTTTTATTCAACCCATCAATCCGCTCAGACAATGGCGTAGTCTTTTACACTCACCTAATAGATTTATATGTTTTATGTCTTTAATAAGATACATTTTAACTTGCTTGCCGATTTAATGTTGTTGTCTTGTTCAATAAAACATTGCATTCATGATTCAGATTTAAACACCGCCTTTACGTTGTAAAACTTTCTGACAATATTTCAACATGATTAAGTCATAAATCATTAAAAATTTTAACTTCCGAGTGACAACTATTTTTTTTAATAGATTTTACCTGGTGACCTTGTTTCTAGATGCAATAATTGAACTTGTCCTCGATATTGTCAACACTATAATTCTGACAAAGTTTCATCAAGATTGAGTAAAAATATGACCTGTAGAATACTAACAACGTTTTTGTAACATAATGATGACCTAGTTTTTGTGGACACATATGACCAGATTAAAACTCAACATCGATATTGGTAAGATAACCATTCAAGATTGGAGGTTTATTGAGATTTAAGTTAAAAACTCATAAGGAACGCCACACACCTCTATACGACTAACTCCAGACATAGGGTGCTTACAGAAGCCCAATTTGAATTTTTAGTGATCATTAAACATAACAAAAATAATAATTGCAACCTTTATATTTAAATGATCTGTTTATGTGTTTAAGTCAAATAAACCAAGCAGGCATAGCGTTATAAGAAAACTAAATTGAAGCATTCATAATTCAATTATATTTACCAAACTGATTGTTTTAATACATTTTCTAACCATTCGCCGAAAATGCAATTGCTCTGTCCTCTATGTTCTGTTTACATAAACACCTTAATCCATTACTCTGACACTGCTTGTTTATTAGTTGGTTTATCCATACGTTTAGAACAGAAAGCTGGCGATTAGTCAATAAATATACTGACCGCCCCAGAAAATTAATTTCAACATTACATTTGAGATCGCAAAAATAGACTTTTGTACAAACATTTCCACAAGTGTCCAAATTTCCATTTTAACGTCCATTGCATCAATATTCATAATACTCAAATACGTTATTTTGTTTTCCAAAATGACGTTCCAGAAAGCATATAAAGCCATAAACAAGTGGGCCAAAGTACCCGATGCGCTCACCTGAGACCCAAAGGAAATTTATTGATCAGAGCTTCTTATGTGAGGTTTGTGATTTACGACCACACTTTCTGTTCCCCTTATGACACAGTATTTATGTTGACAGTGACATCATTGGAGCGAATGTTTCCCCAATTTTAAAAATTGGTTACATTTTTCGACCGTTTGAAGTCATATATTAAAATACTTGTAAACAAACTATTATGTCATTCCATGAAAACTGCTTCAATTCTTTGCATAAATGATTATCGGAAATTGTGTAATCTCTTCAGAGTATTATCTGTTCATATACAAACACAAGTTTAGAGCGAGTTGCATGAATATATGGCTAAAATGTGATTGATTGCTTGTTAACTATGTTTCGATAAAGTCACCAAAGAAACACCGCACCACCCTCTGGCAATAATGTTTTGAACGGACTGCAATTATTTTCGAACGCGACATGGATATCAAAATCACAAAATACTATCTTTTAACGATCATTTGGCAAAACGAAAAGTCTTAAAATAAGCTAAAGGTATTTTAAGTTGACGTACTGACCTAGTATTTAAGCCAAAATGACCGAGAATAGAACTCAGCCAATATATCATATATACTCAATCTAATGAATAGTTTTGTGAATTGGTCTTACCAAATTTCAATAAGATTGGCCACTTATGTAGCTTCTTATATGGAGATACAACTATTGTTTTTGTTACCTTTTGAGTTTTAACAGGACGTTGATATATTCAATATAAAATACAGACATTCAGACAGCTTTCAGCGTCATCTGATGCAACCAGTGGTAAGAATACATTTTGTATATAAACTAACTTTTTGGCGCATACATATTGAATTTCTAGGTACATAAGTATAACACAGTTTGATACTTGCTTTTTATACAAAAAATAACCATGTAAATGTACATATTTAAACTTATTTAAATATGGGAAACAACTGCTGGAACAACCCAATCATCTTTTTGTCTCTCCTGCAAAAGAGGCTCTATGCAAAATTCAATATTTCATCTGTGAATTAACATCTCGCTTGGACGATGAGAGCTTCGCCAAGTTAATCACATGACCTAGCGCTTACAATATCTTGAAAAGCTAATACCAAAGTGGCATCCATGCTCACGAATTACGCGATATACCGGATGATTTTAATGCAATTTGTCATTCCTTATAAAACTGGTAAATTTGTTTGTGTCATTTATTCACTTTAAAAATCAAAACATTTTTTTTTCAATAACATAAGCTGTCTATAATAAGTGTTTTTCCCAGGCCGTTTTAGCGTGGCGCTGCGCCATGCCCTTTTCTGTAGCGCCACGCTGCCCCTTTCAAAGTCATTTAGCGCCACGCTGCCCTTTTCAAAGACAGCCGCCCTGCCCTTTCATGACATGAGCATCCGCTGTTTTCCGCGCCTTTATTGATAACATCTTAATAGCCCTTTGTCCAAACTACTTCGCCGACTAGTATGGCCCCAAGGCCGCGAAAATTCGCTCGGTTATGAATTAGTCATGCGTAAATAACCCCGTGTCAATATTTATCGATAATTTCAGTGGCTTATACCAAGCACACTCATTGGTCGGTAATGTGTACTCGTCCAAGATAAAATCGTGGACAGTTACTTCAGAGACTTATATTGAAAACCTAGAATTTCGTCGTGGAAAATGTGCATTTCATGCATAATACAGTAATATCAAAACATTTATTTTAGATAATTAATTTTTTACAGAATTACTGTAACGTTTTCTTATTAAACAAAATGCGAATCGCGTATATTATACGAGTTTATGTTGCTGTGCGCACCTGTCGCTTATCATTTTAACAAGATGGCGGAGAATACAGCAAATAAATTGTGACTCTCGGCAAAAATGGCAAATAAGGATCAAATTAACGATGGAGATCACACATTTAGAAGGGATTAATGAAATGCATGTGATAACGAAAGATGCTTTAAACGTTAAACACAACAACAACAACAACAACAACAACATATTTATTAGTAATCTGTTCAGTTGATGTATGTCACGGAAACGAGTGTTTGCAAATTGTTAGCTTTCAAATTACTCATTTTACTGGCAAAACTTCTGGCAAGATTATCGTTAGAAAATGGGATAAGACAAACATGGTTTCATTTATATGTTATTGGATCTGTTTATAATCATATTTATATGCATATATTGCTTTATTATGTTTGTCATTCTGTACAGTTTACTGCAACAGCTTGCAACTTAAATGGAGACATAGCAAGGTAAATGTATTAATACGTTAAATACACCAATTACCATTAAATGTGCTTGTTTATATTTTTATGTGCATATGTTTCTCTCAAAACACCTAATGCACGGAACGTTTTTGCCCTTTTTTTTACCTTAACTGCGCGTTAAAATACTCTTTTTCAAAGTAATGCACCATGCCTTTTTTTCCTCCTAGGAAAAACACTACTAAAATGGTTATTTTGTTTTAGTTTAACACGTTTTTAGTCGCGGGTACCGAAATCCCCCATTTTACTATGAGCAATGGTGGTATAAGTAATCAATATCATCTCAACAGTGGTATTTACCGATATAATTTACAAAACATATTAACAAAGCAGTCTTTTCACATTTATCTGACAAATGATAGCGTTTAGTTACTGTGATATTTGTAAGTTAAACACGCTTTCGGGTCCCGATCGGGTACCAAAATTACTCATGTTATAAAATATAAAGGAAAAAGGAAAAGGATCAATCATTATAACCGAATCTGCAAACAAACAATTCAGCTTGATCAATTTCTTAAACTGTCTGTATTAAATAAATGTACTTATTCTAACGTGGTTTTCAATAATGCAACATAATGAAGTTGACAATAGCAGATGCCGCAAGGGTACCGATATCACCCAAGTTTACCACCTGTAATGGTGCTAGTAATTAACAGCACTTCTACAATTGCATGTATGGATGATATTAAAAAAATAATCAAAACATTGTTCTGACTAGTTTCTGAGGAGTATAGTTAGTTACCAATGTCTATTACTCGTATACATTATTTATCCAATAACGCAAATGTTATGATCCGTTGCCACCGGGTTTTCATCTGTCATGTTTTATTACCTTAATCTGGCTTTGAAAACGCATGTTCGATGTGTCATTAGGAAAGCGCAGCAGGGCAAAATTATGTTAAAAGAACATTTTAAAACAAATCGTCCAAAAGCTTAGAGTCATTAATTATGGACATTTATTTCCCAGTATGTTCGAAAATTTAGTGACACCAAAATAATAATTTTGGCTCAAAACCGGATTGCCCGAAGACTAAGAGTTATTACGGTAATACGACGTGTATCATGATAAATGCAAGTGCAAAACAACACATCCGTTTGATAATTTTCTTAAATAAATTAACCATTCTATAAAGGGGATTTCCGCAATGCTACATATTGAAGATACCAATATCAGACACTCGCGCTAGTACCCACGTTCCCCAATTAACAACGTGTTATGGTGGTTTAGTAATAAATAATACTTCTAATAATGGCATTACATTGTGGTGATCTTTCTTTGACACCAGACAACGATTTATAGCGGGGATTTCTGTAAGTTACGCGTAGCCTGTAGCAAAAAATCCTCATGTTTTTTTTAAATATTAAAATGTGATATATTTCCTATTGAACTCTACATTTATCAATATTTAAAAAATAAAATGCTACACACAAATATGTCTGGTTGTTTTCTGCCATGAATTAACGTTCGATTACCGGGATTTCGGTAATACTACACATTTAAGCTGCCACTCGCACTTGTCGAAATCACATTTTGGCTTTGGAAATGGTATAAATTAAACGACTCAAAATAATCATTATTGACACCGACTGTCTTAGTGTCTTTCATAAAAACCCACTGACGCCGTTTAACCAATTTTAATTTACGTGCCATCGCAGAAAATAATCGAAACTCGTTAAATAATAACACGGTGCCTAACCAATACGGATAATAACTGAAACTTTTGTGCGTTTCCAGCTTATACGCGAAACGGCACCGGATCATTTTAAAAATATTGACTGCTTTTAGGTTAGTGTGTTCTTTTATTTTCAATATTGTCATCTTTAAGTTAACATTTTTCACAAAACCAATATTCCACGGAACAACTTAGTCATTCATTCAGTAAATTTTATACTCGTGCTCAGTAACAAAAACGTCGATTTGCAGTGGGAACCTACATTTCCCAACAATTTATGCACAAAACCTGTGGAAACGGAAGTAAAATGCAGATATTGGTTCATATAAACAACGAAATTCAAACGTCTGAGCTAGTCTCAAGATGAAAAAGGCAACACAATTCTTTTGACATCATTGCCATGATGAGTGACGGTTTAGTTTGTAGAAAAACAAAAAGTTTATATGTCAATTGCTGGCAACGGATAATGCATGAAGTAGGCACCGGATAAGGGCCGAGATTAATGCACTTTAGTATAGTAAGTTCAAAGAATATATTGGCTTTGTTGATATGGTACATTTTTAAAGAATGTCTTGATTTTAGATTGTTACGTGAATTGGTCTGTTATTTCTCGTCCCTCAGCCCAAGAACGCTCTGTCTAAACGCATCAAAATGTCTCATCTTTATCCTGAAAAAGGTTATTAAAACTAGGCATTTCAGGTTACACTTTGTATTGGTTAAAACAAAATTGTATGTTGAACGCGTGTTATTGTAGAACGACCGATTCATCAATAATATGTTTAACATATAACACCCATTTGATTGTTTTAATATTACAATTATATAAAAGATTTGATAACGATGTGAAAAAAGTTTTTCGACCAGTTCAGCAGTAATAATAGTACAATCTAATTGTTGTCGTATTGTTAATCTTTTTTATTAACTATTTATGTTAACTTTGGAGTGATTGAAATTATAAATTATTATTTAATTGAATATTATGGAAAATTAATGAATTGTAAATTGTGAACATTTGTGGTAAATTATTTTTAAATTTCATGATGAATGACAATTTACCAGTCCGGTCAAGCTCGATCGAAACACGCACGCCATCCGATGCCATTATTTGATGGTTTCGTCTGTTATCCGGTGCACGTGAAATCAATATGCGACCCTTTTTAAGCACAAATGCTCACGTTTTTTATATTGCCTGTAATTTCCTTCGATTTTATTATATATCTGAATGATTCCTACAACATTGAAAATTAGTAGTAGTGTTTTTTCTCTCCAGTTACAAAAGGCAAGTATTTTGTACTATTTTATGACTATGGGATAGGTATGGTTCATTTGTTTTCGTTCATTATGATTAATTATGTAATTTAAATAACCAATTTTGAGGTAAACCATAAGCTGAAATACCACATCATCATCTTCATCATCATCATCATGAGCATCAGCATCATCAGCAGCAACAGCATTATCATCAGCATCATTTGCGTCATCATCATGATCATCATTATCATAATTATAATCATTATCATCATTTTCATCATTATCATCATTATTATCATCATCATCAGCAGCAGCAGAAGTAGCATCATCGTCATCATTATTATCATCGTCCTCGGCGTCATCTTCTGCCTCCCTTTCCACCTCCTCCTCTTTGTCATCATCATCATCAGCAGCAGCTGCATCGTCATCATCAGCAGTAGCAGCAGTAACATCATCTTCATCATCATCGTTGTCGTCCTCCTCCTCTTCCTCCCTCTTCTGCTGCTATATTTTTTAACAGACCAGAATAATTTTCGAACTCAATTTAGACTAATAAAGATTGGGCAAAAATTAGACTTCTGGAGAACTGACAAGGTTTTAATGAAGCTATATATGGAAAAGTGTCCCATCCCTTGTTGGCCATGTATTTCTAGGGAAAAGAACCCTGTTCGAACTTGACTGAGATATCATTTAAACAAATGTTCTGACCATGATACATGAGGTTTGGAGCAAACATGTGACTGCTTGAGTGTGAACAAGGTTTCAATACAGCCAAAATTGCACCTCTCCCTTGCATCCACGTTTTTCAAAGAACAAAAATCATTTTGAACTCAGCCGAGATATAATTACAACACAAGTTATTACCATTTTTCGTGAAGATTGGATTATAAAGGTGACTGGTTTGTTACTTCGAGTGACACATTTGAAACTTGACCAAGATATAATTGGGAGAATGTTCTGACTCATTGGTGATATGGTAATCTCAAATACTGTATATAAAAAACTCAAAACTGATTATGCATAAAAGTGTAATATCTGTACTAGATAACATGACAATAGATTGGCGCATTCCAAGGTTGAATGTACTGACACTTAACATTGCATCACCCATTACCATATGGCATGATGATAACAAAGTACCTCTTTATCAGCATATTAGTTCTAACAGTCAATTTTATCTGTTTGTTCACGTATTGAAAACACAATTAACCAACTTCTTTCATCTCATCTACGTTTATTCACATGACTACTGTTAAATTATCAAATAACTTTGATATACGTAGTCAAGATTTCTTACCTTTAAGTTGTGCTCGTTTATCGTTTACAGCTGTTTAATCTGTATTGTTGAATGCTATATCAACAGAAACCAGACTTTATTGACTAGAGGTCCGTTCCATATGATATGATTTACACTCGTAGAAAGGCAAATTGACCCTTACCGAGAACATCATATCCTATTCTGTTTATCCTAATAACTGTATTATTATACACCACCCTATATACAGGGGATCAATGCGCACCAAAGTTTGTTATTTATTTGCATGTTTTTTAGTTGTTTTTGTGTGTGCAGTTGTCAACAATTAATAAAATACAGATGAGTCCCGCTGGATTGAGGCCGCGGGAACCGTCAATAAATCTTCGAGCCATCCGAACGTCGAACCAAACTAACACAATGTTTTTACTAACAATAGTATGCGATTGTCGAATCTCCAGTCGAAGAGTATTCACAATGCCTTTACTCATACTGCATGTGAATAAGTATGAACCATATTTCTGTTAACCATTTTTATGAATAAACATTTTAAAATAGTTATACATACAACAGACATTTATAATACTAGAAATATCACTGCATATTAGATCAGAACAAGCAACATTTAATTTAAGGCTCACAACCAAGATATAAAACATGCTTAGACACCATTAATTCATCATAAAATGCAATTCAACATAATAAATGAGAAACACGTGTACATACAAGATGATTATATAATATGTTCTATTTTGCGTAAGTATAATAGTTTCAGTTTGTGTAGAATTAATGAAAAATTTGAAGAGAAAAAAAGTGTTACATAGAGCGTTAGCACAGTTTTTGCAAATGATGTTTCTGCAAAACACCGGGTTGTATACGAAGTGTCTATACTAAAACCATTTAACGATTAAGTCGATGATAAGTTTTCAACCATTGTATAATCAATTATCGCGATACACTAAATAAGCGCACCTTATCGATTAACAACTTTAAGTCATTTGAATGGAATTGAGCTTAACAAACAGCGTTCCTGAGCTAACACTTCGAGCTATCAGAAAATTTATCAATTTCGAATTTGAGCCTAACGAAAAAATCTTGTGTCGGTATATATAGCCATGAAATGGGTCATTGAGGAGACTTCGAGCCAACCGAAAATTTGAGCAGAGCGAGTTCAAGCCAACAAGAGCCAACTGTATTTAAGTTATATAACGGTTGCCAGTTAATCAGTTAATCGACTCACAGATTTGAAATCTGCCACTTTACTGTGCAACTTAATTCACTCACATTATCTTCAATGGTTAATTCTTTGTCTGAACTTATTTATCACCTAAACCTTAATGAACAATTGAGAAAAACTCACGTCAGCCTTCGGAAAAAAAACAGTCTATATTAGCTTTCTGCACAATTGAACACAGTCCACGCTATCCTTTAAAGCAAAATAGTACAGCCTTTATTAGATTTTTGAACAATTGAACACAGTACACGCTATCCTTTACAACAATATAATACACCCTACATTATCTTTTTGAACATTTTAACAGCCCACATTTGCCGTATACAATATAAATACAACCAGTGTTTCTTGTCAACTTTGGGTCCACAGTTCGTTCTTATTCCCACTCTCAAAAACTTTATAATTTCCCGATATGACTGTCTAAAATTCGCAATTGAAGGTCTCCAAAAATGTTATATTTATAAATAAATTACAATATTTAGGTTATTAAGGGCATTCCCCTGTTCAGATCAAGGAATTTAAACTTCGTAAATATTTAAAACACTTTTGTTTTTAATTTTAAAGTACCCGATTTTACAGTCAAAACGACGCAGATTGTCCAATTCGTAAGGGCACCGGCTCCATTCAAAAAATGATTTGCAAATTACTGACAGGAAGATTTAGCAGTATGAACCAGGTTCCATCTCAGAAAATATCAAGATAAACAATCTAACCGTCATAAATGTTTCCTCTATTTAGGTCACTTTTTCCCTATGATTTGAAAAAGTGTCCTAGATTGTTGATGAACATGACTCAAATTCAAACTCAGCCTAAATGCTTTCAAGATGAACACTCTGACGAAGTTTAATCAAGATTTGTTTAAAAAGTGACATCTATAGTGGTTAAGAGTTAAACGCTAACGATGCACACCGCACACATGTTGAAGCCGGGTATAGGGCGACCACAAAAGCTTATCTTAAGTACTTAAAGCTCAGGTAAGCTAAACAAAGAATAAAACCCAAATTAGACTCTTGAACTAGGAAATGCAGCTCACAAAAGCTTTTGAACAAGTGAATACTTCCGACACATACCTTAAAGTCAATATTATACAAAATTCATTTTCATTTGTGACAATTAAATACAGCCTTCATTAGCCTCCTGCAACAAGTGACTACAACCCTCAGAAGCCTTATGAAATAAGTGAATACCGCCTACACTATAACCTTTTGCAACAAGTGAAAAAAACCCACATAAGCCTTCTGCAACAAGTCAATAAAACACACACAAGCTTTCTGCAACAAGTGACTTCAGCCAACACTAGCCTTCTGCAACAAGTGACTACAACACACACAGTAGCCTTCTGCAACAGTGAAAACAACACACTCTAGCCTTCTGCAACAAGTGAGTACAACACACACTTGCCTCCTGCAACAATTGAGTAAAACACACACTAGCCTTCTGCAACAAGTAAATACGTCACACACTAGCCTTTTACAACAAGTGAAAACAACCTTTAATAGCCTTCTGCAACAAGTAAATTCAACACTCACTTGCCATCTGCAACAAGTGAGTAAAACACACACTAGTCTTCTGCAACAAGTGAATACGTCACACACTAGCCTTTTGCATCAAGTGAAAACAACCTAAAATAGCCTTCTGCAACAAGTAATTACAACACTCACTAGCCTTCTGAAACAAGTGAGTACAACACAAACTAGCCTTCCGCAACAAGAGACTACGTCACACACTAGCCTTTTGGAACAAGTGAAAACCACATATACTAGCCTTCTGCAAAAAGTGAATACATTACACATTAGCCTTCTGCAACAAGTGACTACAACCCACACTAGCCTTCTGCAACACGTGAATACAACCCACTTTAGCCTTCTGCAAAAAGTGACTATAAACCACTTTAGCATTGTGCTACAAGTGAATACAACCCACACTAGCCTTATTGTAAAGTGAATACAACCCACACTAGCCGTATTGTAAAGTGAATACAACCCACACTTGCCGTATTGAACAAGTGAATACAACCCTCACTAGCCTTCTTAAACATGTGAAAACTACCCAAACTAGCCTTCTACAACAAGTGAATACAACCCACACTAGCCCTCTGCAACAGCGGACTACATCCAACACTAGCTGTATGAAACAAGTGAAAACACGACACTAGCCTTCTGCAACAAGGGACTACAACTCACACTAGCCGTATTAAACAAGTGAATATAACCCAAACTATAGATTTATGAAATACGTGAATACAACCCACATAAACCTTATGGAGGAAGTAAATACAACCAACATTTACCGTATGAAAGAAGTAAATACAACGCACATAAACCTTATGGAAAAAGTAAATACAACCCACGTTAACCTTATGGAAGATGTAAATACAGCGCACATAAACCTTATTGACAATTGACTACAGCCAACATAAGCCTTTTAAATAAGTGATTTCAGCCTAGTACGTTAAGCCTTGTTGTTGAACAAGAGTATGCAATCCGCAATAACCCAAAGCAACAAAGCAGCCCATCTAAATTTATTTCAATATATCATCTTATGGAACAGATTATGACTTTCTTAAATTCCAAAGCAAAAGGTCATCAACATAACATGGTGAGAAAAGCCAAGAAAACATAAAAAAATGCGAACAGTACATGTGAAAAATTCCGAAATCTAATAAATGAACATACTTCGTATACCTCTTCATAACAAGCGTATCGTTTTGTGCTGTGTTGCGTCATTTGCCATGATTACGATAGCGCAGTGATGAGACACACACATTTTCTTGTCTTAAACTCCTCGACATAATGGACGTCAAGATTTTATTAACCTGTCAAGCTCCTGCGAGCAAAGATACTAATTTCATGAAAAACAGGACTTGTAACATTTAGAGCATTGTCTTCATAGATTATGGCATGTTTTAAAAGATGCCATGCAATCTGTCTTAAATGAGCAATGTCTTCATAGATTATGGCATAGTTTAAAAGACGCTATGCAATATGTTTTAAATTGACATATTTTATCATAGTATCTAAACGTTTAAGTATAATAAAATTCACATTATTAACAAATATGTTAAACAATTATATATCAAAAAAGGTCTACCACCAGGATTTTACCCCAGTCATTTTGAATAAGAGACAAAGGCCTAAGCAACTTTCCGCCACACATTTAAACGCTTACAAATTTACATGATTGTGCGTGTTACATATATTGCTGTCTACGTAGCATACGTGTTGTACCTTCGTATTTGCAAATACAACCATATATGACACAAGTTGATATTTAAAAAAAAAACATTTGATCACACCATAAATCTGTAATTTACTGAACATTTGAAGTCTACTACCAATGATATTATACCATTTAACGTGATGCAAGTGTAGTAAGTGCATGGATAGAAAGCAGTGGTTGCCCGTTTGTCCGAGGCGAGTAGAACCGAGGCAAATCCACTTCAAAAGTTTGCAGAACAACAAGTATTTTTAGCATTATGAAAAGCTTGAAAAAATTTCCTACAGGTAATTACTTTATTGTAGGAAAAATTAATGCATTGAGTCATATCAGAAATGTTATATAGTTGTCTTATTTTGTTTCTTTAAAAGCAACAATCGGATAATTATGAGGTTTACTTATTTTTCTTTACTAAAACATTGTGATCTAACATGCACATTGGATATTTCACCGGTTCAATTGACAATTTTTCACATCCACAAGTAATCATAATCATAAGACAATAAGTTGTAGATACAAATTAGGCACATTAATTCGATTGAACAACTATGCGAACACATTAGCATTATTTCGTCCGTTTGTGACTAGTATCGTCGTATTCTTCTATAAATAGCAGGGCCTATAAAGCACGGGCTCTGAAGTTAAACCAAGATAGAGCTAAGCACACAACTATCTGTGCAACCATTTTCCCAATTACAAGATGGAACCAGCTTTTCTAAACTCGTAAAGAATGACATCATTTTTTGTTTTTATCGCTCTTAATTTGCAAAGCCCATGTGGGTCAAACACATTTTTCATAAATGTTTCCCTTGCACATATAATGGTCGATCCTTATGTGTCATATTGTGAATGGTTACACGCACGAATTTCCTCGAGAAATTGTGGAATGATGGCTTTCCCCTTATGGCGGGTTGAAGCGAGTTTTAACAATTGTGTCTAAACTTAAAGACTTAAATGTTGCATGTTTAGGAATAATTTTATTGCTTGTATACTATTCTTTTCTACTTTGTTTTAAAACAAAATAATAATCAAGGACGAATGCTGCAGTTTTAGTGCAAATTTTGCTACACATAGAATTTGATAATTTTTGGTATTTAGGTAGAACCATCTGTTGTGGATAGAAAAATAAAATACAAATCATGGGTCACCGGTGTTGTTCATTTGTTATTTGTACTTGAATAACATGCATAGTTCAGCACACGAACAATTCACCAATAAGGTAATAGCATAAAAACTTGAGTAAATTAATGAGAAAAGTGTTGATACTGATTTAATTCGACGGCAAATTATATTTTTAATTGATCAATTGATTCATATTTTTTTATCATTTTTTAAACAAAAACAAAAACAACAGAATTTAACATATGAAAATAAATAAAATGCATCAAAGTTATTTTTATTTTTACATGCCACCGCGCGTTTGAACGGTTACAAAAATGTCGGATCAGTATGGGGACTTCATATTGCAAACGCGCGGTTGCCCTTTACTGAAAAAATACTTATTTGTTAAAAACGATCATGATACCTATAGAAAACTCTCTTGAATGAGCGGGCTCTCAACTCTATCCCATTAAAAATGGTGAAATATTTAAATAGACATCATAAACAATGTTAACTGGGTAGCGCTTTATTCTCCCAACACAGATCTTAAATAGTCACGTGGTATAGGCACCGTGAGATATTCTATGTAGTAAACTATCTTAAACAACACATAAAAGTTGATATTTGAAGACGTTGTTTGAAAAATTAAAGTTATAAAAGTGTTCCGATTTATTTTTAAACATAGCATAAAACGCAAATGATTATAGTTTATATATTACACATATACTTTGATGACATGTTTTAAATATATGATGATTCAATAAAAAATTGCTTAATTTGAAGGAAAGCTGTCCGTTTTAATCAAGTCTTACTTGCGACACAAACATATTCAGTTAAAAGAAAAATTGATTGTTTTTCCGTAATGCGATTCATGCTTGTTGTTACAATCACGCGAAAAAAAGGTTTGTGTGGTCGTAGGGATGATGGTCGATTCTTATTATGTTATTTAGAGGCTATAAATTGTTTTTCATTTTTCTAAACTTCATAATACTTTATTTCTTGGTATCATTCCTTTTTGAATATGCATCCCGTTTTAATTCTTATATCCGAAAAAACATACACTTATTGTGCAAGCGGTGTTACAGTCAAAAGAAATGTGCGTAAAACTAAACTGCCGCCTACGTCCTTTAGAACGCAATATGCACGTGTATTAGTACTCAAGAAATAGTTTCATTTGTCAAACAAGTTTATAGATTCAATAGAATTCGAATAGCATTTGATACAGATATTCGAATAACAATCTATTAGTATCAAAACATTGAGAACTCCAACAGAATCATGTTTTATTAAAATATCTCTTGTGCATTCATTTTATATTGTGAATCTTTTGTGGTCTTTTTTTCCTCAGATTTCGAAATCGCAAAAAAGCAAACATTTAAAATAAATGATAGCAACAAAAAATATGTTCAATCTTTTATTTACGTATACAGTTTGATAAACCCCATGCTCTGTTTTCTCAGTTTGTGATAAAAAAAAAAAGTTTATACAAAGTATTGAACTTACTAGTAGGGGGGGGGGGCAAGTGGAATTTAAATGCAAATTGCTCTCTAGGAGTCAAATCCTTAAGTAAATCCAGCCTACATAATGACCACAAAACATATAGAATATATGAAGTATTTATAAAGTCCATGTAAACAAAAAGATGGACATTTATCAATTACAACACAAATGTGAATACGTCAAGAAAATAGATTTTCAAGATTGAATTATTAAATTTATCTGAATTTAGTTCCTTTGCAAGAAAGGTCGCAGCAGCTTACAACACAGAAATAAACTATACCTCCCTCCATACCTTAATTATTAAACCGAAACCATTTATACATATTTAGTAAAACTGACCTTGAGGCCACTAGCTCAATACATAGGTCTGTTTGTAAGCTACCTTCAAATAAAATTACAGAGAAAAAAACTCCATCCAAACTTAAGTTATTAGGCGGAAACCTTTATCCTATGTTTATTAACAGTGACCTAGAACCCATTTTCTCAAATGCAATCCCTTGCAAGATCATTATAAAGGCTAACTACAAAAGACATTTCAGCAAAATAGCTTCATTATTTCTGAAGTTGTTGCCCCAAAAACAACAAAATTCTTGCATGTCAGCTAGATATACGTGTTGTTGCACTTAAACGTTTAGATGAATGGTTTTAGTACGAAAATGGGCATATTTCGGTTTAATTCCAGGTCAGAGTTATATTCCTTGGTTTCTTACATCGAATCATGATCAACAAAAATAAGATTGAAGTTCCAATAAAATATCTTTAGTAGTTACAGACGTATGTTCTTGTTGCGGTATTGGTTACTGAATGGTTTAACAAGACCATGGGCATATAAGCATTTCAATATAATGTGTAGATAGAGATATTGAGTAGTTGAACGAACATGTTAAACACATTTTTAAGTATTAAATAATGTTTGCATATAAATTTTGCGCTAAAAAATATAATATCAAATTAGATTCATGATTAAATGTTTTGTCTGCGTTCTTAAAAATGAATCTTACTTTAGAAATAAGTTTGTGTCTTTTTGCAACATATTATTTATCATGCATATCAACTGTTTTTAAGTAAACATTTAGTTTAATAATGAATGAACCATATATGCATAAATATATATAATATAAATAAGCTGGGAAATTTTTTGTTTGCCAGTTCGTAATCTGCCAGACTGTTACAACTATCATTTTCGAAACTGTTTCCACCATACAAGATTGCATGCATTCGCACGTTCTGCGTGACAGCATTATCGACAATCAACTGTTATATGTAATATGAACTTAAATGTTTTACATCCTTTCTACATTATCCATGTTGACCGATTTTGTTAAATGTCACTTAGCTCTTTAATGTTAATTGGTCTTGAAGTGTTTAGCATTTAATATAGCGGTTCACCGTTGGATAAAATTAAACGCCGCATCATTCAAAGTTTGAAAGAAAGTTTGACAAAATGCCACATGAACATGCTAAAGAGTGGTAAGGTAGACAGCCGGACAAGTTTGGTAAAAATTGTCTTATTAATGATGAAATTACTTACTCAAACTATTTGCAAATAAGGATTATTTTTATTTGCGTTTTAATGATATATTTGCACAATTATATGTATGGATCATAATTTTGTGCTTAACATTAAGGAACGACATTGAAAGTAGTAGCTTACAGCATCCTTCAATTTAGACCTACGTTGATCATATCTTCAAAGATTTGACAAGCTGCGGAATACGTTGGCCTCTGTAGATATGCGACACTCAAGTTGAAGACAGCCAAATTATTCGAGGTATTATAAGCCTCATAATACGTGTACTTCCCAAACGAGTCAACACTGACGTCAATGACAAAACGTTATGCACCAACGTCGGATTTTGCAGTGACGTAACTATTACGACAGGATTTTGTTGCTCAAGTAACAGCTATTGATATTATAGTGCATGTTGCTATTGTCTGTGTTTTGTTAGATTGCATGTTTGTTAATATGTTAGTAAATTTAAAGGATATATCGCTGTTTAAAGATTATTCTATCGGTAAATATGCGCCGTATTGCCCTTTGATTAGTGCAACATGTATAGAATGCGTTATACCCACTGCAATAATAAGTATGATCAATAGACACGCTGTGAATAATAAACACAAATCAATTATTACAAACTTCCGCATTCAACGTTGAATTGCTTTTATGCAGTAATCACAGTATCGAAGTGTTGCAAGAAATGGCTAATTTATACGCACCCATTCAAGATTGTTTTCATTGCCAACTAGTGATATTGTTTTCTAGATACGAGGAATGAGCGATTCACAATTGTTTGTTTTGCATTTATATGTGCTTTTAAAGTACAGTTATTAAAGATTCAACTGCATAGCATAGTCTTTGATTAATTAATGTGACTAGATATATATTTCTGTCTGTTTTCTTGAATTGCATATCTAATCTTTAAATACCTGAACACGTTTTCACAACATTATATAATTATATTATACCAACTCCATTGAATAAGTGAACAATTATATACATAGGTAATATTGTCATTGGCATATAATTAAACAAAACATGATTGTATGAATCTGTCTGGTGTATCAATAGGACACTATTTGATTTTTAATATTATGACATCAACTATTATTATATAGATGCAACGTATATTCCTCAGAAGATACTAAAGATATCCTATTATATACTCTAACCTGCGACACACACGGTGATACACAACTAGATTGGAAGAAACTTACCCTGAAAACATATATACATGCTATGTAAAGCAAGATTCGGTGCGGTGTACGAAATGTGATGTTCTCCTCCCATTTTTCCTGAGCTAGCTTCCAACAGAAGGTCAGCTTTTGTATTTCAGATATGCTCAATCAGTTATACCAAATTGATTTTTACGCACACGCAGGGGCTTACTCTTGCTAAACTACAGGTCAGAGTTATGTTACTTGGTTAGTGACCTCGCACAATGGCCCAAATGCCTTTGCAGATTGAAGGAATACTTCTAGTAGGATAAGTGACATAAATATGCTGCAAGTTTTCCGTAGTCAATTTTCTAAGTACACAATAGGAGTTAAATTCTTCTAACTTGCAGGACAGGATTACAGAACTTGGCCAGTGATCTCACGCAACGACCCCGAACACAGGTGGGATGTAGTGTAACACATAAGACCAAGGCCCATTTACGTGCTGGAACCAATAAAATTTAAATTTTCGTAAAATTAATAAGTTTGAAAGAAAGAACACTATTTATCTGCTTATTTTCTTGCACAAAAACATGAATGCATTACATTCCAAGAAAAAATATTCTTCATCATTCGCTACTGTACATTCCGGCCGCCATAATTTCCATTTATTACTCCAACAGTTAAATGGAAAAGGCTGATCATGACGGTAGAGAGCAGACATCCCTGTAGGACGCCCACTGATGTCCTGAAGATGTCCTAATGCAGCAGACTCTCCATGACCACCACACCTCTATCTCTATCGGTGGAAGTCCCATCTCTAAGTTGAGATTCTCTGATGATATTAACCTTATGGGTGGCACCAGCAGTGAAACTCAAGCTCTCACCAACAGACTCTTTGATAGAGAAAGAGCTTACGCAATGGAGGTAAGCACGGACAAGTCGAAGATCATGGTGAACAGCACGACGAGCTCCAGCACAGGCATCACCATGAACGGCAAGAAGCTGGAAGAAGTGAGCAGCTTCAAATACTTGGGTGCAACGCTGTCCAATGATGGTACCAGTACCGCTGAGGTCCGAATAAGAATCGCCATGGCGATGGCAGCGATGTCCTGACTGAGCAGGTTTTGGACAAGCAGTTTCAATAGCTTCCCCACAAAGTACAGGCTGTACAAGTACCTCGTAGTCACCATCCTACTCTACTGATTCGAGACCTTGACGCTTCACGCGGATGCAAAACGTAGGATACAGGCATTTGGACACAAATATCCCCAAAGACTGCTCCGCTTCTCCTATACGGAGCACAAGACCAATGAGTACGTCCGGAACATAACTGCAGCTTGTTGGTCAACAAGAGTCCCTACTGATGACCGTCAAACGACAAAAATTTGCTTAGTTGGGACATGTCACTAGGCACGACACTTTGTGCAAGACTGTTCTCCAGGGCACGCAAGAGGGAGGTCGACGTTGAGGCCGTCGGAATAAAAGCCGGATGGATAATGTTAAAGAATGGGCATCCCTTCCCATGGATGAACTTCTCTCAACAGCACACAACAGATCTGACTGATGGAGGATTTCTGTATCGTCGTCCCGCATTTCTCTCCAACGACCAAACCGGTCAAGGGATTGATGATGATGATGACGATAATGATGATGATGATGATGATGATGATGATGATGATGATGATGATGATGATGATGATGATGATGATGATGATGATGATGATGATGATGATGATGATGATGATGATGATAAATGTGTATACAATATGTATTAATAAAAATCTATCGAATTCAGCAAATTGATTGACGCAGTACATCTGATTAAATTTGCCACTAGTCGCTTTCGAATCAATGTTTAATCGAGTGTTTTTCGAGACTCAACAAACACTGCATATATGCATTGGTTATAGTTGTTGGAGAATACCAAACGTGAAATCGTAAAAATATTAATGGAACGTAAAAACCAAATGGAGTATCACTACAGGCATGCACAAATCGTCTACAAATATTAATGCTAAACATGTTTATTCGGCGCTTGAAAATATCTCTCTTCATGGAGAAAATGTTGATTTATACTGCTGCATTACAAACTTTCTAACACTTAAACACATATTAGCAATTCACCTAATATTCCCCTTTTTGTTTTTGTCGATTGCAGGTATTTGGAATGCTTAAATAAATAAATGATATGAACTCCAGCCCAAACTAAGTGTATGCATGGTAGACGATGATTTATTAATATCTACAAAACGGCTCATGTACTTTGAAGGTACGAAATAATGGCTACAACGAGTGGTCAAACAAAATTTATACACTGTGAGATACCTGTATTTTCGAAATATTATGACGAACCATGAGAGTGTAAAGTCACGAATTCTTCCTAAATACAAATCTTCAAATATAAATCTTCCTTAGGTATCATTTCACGCGCGTTATTCAACACCTGTCCCCTACGAATGCTATTTCAGAGCTCTACAAAAATATTCTGAAAAATATGAAGTAGTTTAAAAACAAATCTACATCGTACTCATAACAACAAACAACTAAAAAATAGTATTAAGTTTAAATTAAGAAAGTCAAAATTCACTAGAATAAGCTTGTCATATTTTGAGATCAACGATCTTACAACCACGTCCGTTTTATCAACTACAAACTGTATCTACAATGACAAGACAAGACAAGACAAAGAGTTCATTTCGTAAATAAAGGCCACCGGCCCAAAATACAGCATATATTAGTAACAACATATTATATTTTTGAGTTGTGATTACATCAAATTTGAACATCAATTTTGTTCTACATCTTTCTTTTTTATTATTTCAGATATAAAAAAGGCTATGCTTTTTATTTACTTTCATCAGAAATTTGCATTAGATTGCAAAAATTTAGGAAATTTTGTTCACCATTGTACCATGAAAAGATAAACATTTGCCTTTCTTGGTTGAATCTGGGACATTTAAAAAATACATGAAACTCATCTTCAATACATACATTATTAAAATAGACGGAACAATATGTACATATTCGGTGTTCTCTTGAAATTCCTAAATGCCGACCAGTTTCAATTGCTAATTTATGGCTTGAACAACGGAATCTAGCAACTGACTTTCGAACATAAAATGGTATGTCGATAAACAAATATTTTTCTGGGTTTAGCATAAATTTGAATTGTTTGTAAGTATCACATCTTGATGAATTTCCTATAGTTTCAATCCAGTTCTGTGAATTACAATCAATCAATCTTTGTTTAAATGACATTAAGAATAATTCCACGTTTCCTATCTCTTGACTAATCCAAACATAACCAAATCCATATCGGTACAAAATATTTTTTACAGATGTCACCCAATTAGTTCTTCCGATTTCGTCATGTCGCTTTAACATAATATAACAATTTCTAGGATATCGATCATGTGTCATACTAATCAATTTACACCAATATTTAACGCATTTTACATGATGTTCTATACACAGAGGTAATCTACCACATTCTCCTAGTACAATGCTATCATTTACAGATTTATTTACACCAAGAAAATATTTACAATACTCGATTTGTACTTTTTCGAGAATGTCTGAGAATTCTATTCCATAAATCTCAGAGTCATATGTAAGTATAGGTTTTACCATTGAATCAAACAATTTAAAATATTCAGTGTATGAAAAATATCCAAAGTTTTTTTGGTATGATTTAATAGCAAAAATAGATTTTCTGGCTTGGGCTGCAAGTTTTTCTTTCGCTTTTCTCCATGATAATTTAGGTGTAAAAAGAAGACCCATGTATTTATATACAGATGTGACATTTACGGGATTATTTTTAAAGACCCAATGTTCGTATGGTCTTAGCGGACCTCCGTTTCTAAAAACAATGATTTCCGTCTTTTGTTGGTTAATTGTCATACCAGTATTTTCACAAAATTCCGATATAGAGTTTAATTGTGATTGTAACTCGATCGCAGTATCAGCGCAGCTCGCAACGTCATCGGCAAAAAAGAATGCAAATTATATCGGAAATGTCTTCGGTGATAAAAATACCCCTATGACCTTTAGATTTTAGAAAGGTAGACAACTCGTTCATGTATAAATTAAAAATTATTGTACTGGCTACGTCCCCTTGCCTAGTACCGATGTTACAATTGAAGTTTTGCGTGACATTTTTATCATTTATCCGTACACATCCGCGTAGATTTGAATACATGGATTTTAATACTTGAAAAAGCTTCCCTCTAACACCATTTTTACACATAGTTGTAAATAGTTTATGAATAATCAAACTATCAAATGCTTTTTGAAAATCGACGTAAAGCACATAAAACCTACCACCAGGTTTGCACGTATATTTTTGAACCATGCTTTGAAGAGTAAATAAATTATCAATGGTTGAATATCCCTTGCGAAAACCGGCTTGTGATTCCGCTATTTTATTGTTTAAATCTGCCCATTTGCATAGTCTGTTGTATACGATATTGGAGAACATTTTATACATTACATTAATTAAAGATATACCTCTATAATTAGAGGGGTCATCTGTAGCGCCTGACTTATATACCGGCACAATTATACTATCCCGCCAAGTATTTGGAAAAAAATCCTGTATTGAGAATCTTATTAAATAAATCGCGAAATAAAGGTGATATCAGATGCATCGTACTTTTATAAAATTCCGCCCCAAGGCCATCGGTCCCTTGCGATTTTCCATCTTTGAGTTTTGAAATACTTTTTATTATTTCTTCGTTAGTGATTTCTGTGTTTAAAATTTGATCTTCATCCTCTTCAGTTTCGTTAACTTCTAGGTTTATATCATTTAGACTTGGTTGATTGTTTTTACAAAGAAGGCTTTTAAAATAATCGTACCATGCTAATGGAGCTATATTACAAGAAACTTTGTTGTTTGTCTTATTACTACCTTTTATTACTTTCCAGAACAACTGTGGTTTAGTACGCGATAAAATCAATTCGTTCCGTTTCGTCGTTTGATACGCTTGTTTTTTGGCAGAGCACATATTTTTAAACCCTCTACGGAGTGATATATAGTATTGAAAGTCCGATATATCATTGCTTAACCGGAATCTTCTTAATGCTGCGTACTTCGTTTGTTAAGCCGCGTTACATTCTCTATCCCACCACGGTTGATTTGCTGAACTGGCCTTTTCATTAAGATAGTTTGTTTTATAATTAACCTTCATATCGGATGCAGCGTATTTGAATAAATTTAATATTTTATCGATCGCTTCGTCAATATCCGTGCACGCGATTGATTCCAATATTTGCGAATGTTGAATGTTAAAACTGTTTTCAAATACTCTCAGGAAATCTTGCTTGTGCGCGTCTTTCCATTTATACTTTTCTATTTTTGGATAGTCTTCCATACCGTTATTTAAGAAATATTGATTGACGAAGTTAGCACGAATCATTTTCTTTTTGCCTAAAACTATTTTAGAGCTAATAGGCATATGATCAGACTCGTCCCTCATCTCCACGCAAAAATAAGTAATATGAGAAAATAGCTCAGTGGATACAACATGGTAATCAACAACACTAGCGCCATTATATGTAAGACATGTAAAGTTTCCTAAAAAATCATCGTTGCTACGCCCATTTAAAATATGCAAACCGTGCGTACAACATAGTTCAACGAGTGTTTTCCCAAAATTGTTATATCGTTCAGAGTCTTTATTATTACGTGTGCGATCAAAAGGATCCGTGTTATAATCAACCTCTATGTTAAAATGGTTATGACTGTACTTAGATTTTTCGTATGCATATATAGAGTATTTCGAACAATTGGTATAAAAGTATTCTTATCTCAATTTCCGATAGTGGTATTTGATGGTATGTGGGAATACATAGCGCTACCAGTCACTCGCACTATCCAACTGATTATTGAAGTGCAGATAAAGCCACATTGGAGTGTTTCACTTACTTTTCAAGTGGCCAAAACAATGCCGATTCAATTCAAATATTGTATTCTCGTGACGATGAGTCACACATAAAAAAAACACACTATTTGACTTTCCGCTATGCTATTTTTGGGACAAGATTCGTGGGGTGAAATATTCCCGAAAATGTATATGTATATGCAATTATGTTTCAGTCTTAAATGGTACCATCTAAACATTTTCATCAAATTTCTAATAATTTTATTAAAATTGTGTAACGATTACATTACTATAACAACTTTTGATACCCGTCTACATGTCAACATAGATTGTGTGACTGCCTGTGTTATTGCTTACGTCACATAAGATAAAATGAATAACTCAGCTGAGTGGAGAAAAGAAGCTTACATGCATTTAAATGCGGACGTACATATCATGCAATCTTACCGAAGACCCCAATCCGAGTACGTGAACGCCCATAGACAAAAAAAGCTTAACGAAAAATATCTAGTTATTACTCAATCGATTGATCGATCGCTCTGTCTGCCACAAGACTTAATTAAAGGCTGCAGTTGGTAATTAAAGATTTGTTCAGCCACAACTAACAGTGGTGGCCGATTAACATAGGTGTATGGTCTTTATGTAAGGATTGTTTCACATCTTGATTTTTAATTGCAAATGAATAGTGTAATTTTATTTTGTTTCTTAGAAGACCTACATATATTATTTTCCGAACTGCCAGCCAACAAAATAAGGCACCGATATTGATATTTTTGAGAATATTTCCTAAGTAAAAATTTGATACCGACGCATACGCGTTTAAGTTGCAGAACGCCAAAAACGGAAACACTGTATATATGCGTCGTATCATCGATACTTCAAAAAAGAATGGGAATTTTCCAATGGCGAACATCCTTCAGACTGCACAACACTAATAGTCTAAAATGTTCCTGTCCGGTATTTTTTCGTAACTCTTTATGATACTTACCTGAGTGTTGGTGTTAGAATAAACCTGCATGGCTTGCAGATCAAGTTCGAGTTTTGTATTGGTAAAATTATTTTTAGCGACGTTACGGTCCTCTCAACTGAGATTTTTTCCATAGAATAACAATTTTCCGGACTTTTCTCCTGATCGCTTTTATATATGTACCTGACTGTTTTTGTGTGTGTTTCTACCTGCATGATCTACAGATAAAGTTTCGTTTCGGTCCATTGATTTTTGCTAAGTCACGAACTTTGGCAATTTCCCTTAGATAACAGTTTCCCGGACTTTCAACTAAACTGATAAACGGTACATGTACACTTGATAAACTGAAAACATATAAAAGCTAAAGTGTACTCTATCGGACATTCAGAATGAATCCTGTTACAAGGATTATTGCTCAGATTTTGTTTGGATAAAAAAGAGGAAAACTGGCGCATTTTTTAAAGGTTATGTATGCGAATAATAGCATCGTTATGTAATGAGTACTTTTAATTATTCATTACTATTATTAATATTAAATGCCACAATTTCATCAGCTTAAAATCGATGATACCTTTCAAATTAACGACGAGCACTTTTTACCGTAGACATCGAACAGTTTGAGACAAAGTTTGAATAGGAATAAATCAGAACTTTTGACTTTTTGAGTTTTTTCATGTTTATACAATTAAATGTATGCATACATAGACGTTTACAAATATATACCCGTCATTGTGTAATAAATTGGTTTTATACCCAATGCATCATATTTGCCTTTCGGATTTGATATGCTGTCTTGTAATAATTATACCCTTCGATTAAAACCTACTTCATACAGAGTGTCGTTATTTTGTAAATAGCGGTCGATAATGATGTTATGTGTCAGGAAAAACAAAGCATGACCTTTTATTTTTAAATCGTAATTTCATATTCAAAAGGTAATGGTTCACGCCGATTTAAATTCGATTTGTTTAAGCATTTTACTCAAAGTTATTATAATATTATCGTAAAAACATGTTATTGTATCTATAAAAAATATTTTAAAATCTAGTGTAAACACAATTAAAAGACCTATTTAAAATGCATGTTTGCATTTATGTTATATTTGCCCCCAATATTTATTCATCAATTGTGTGCACGAAAATATCGCATGTTCATGTGATTCATGTGTTGTATCGCTTTTGAACACATGGTGCGTTATAAGTGTATTTGCAGTACTGATGTGTTTATGTCCATGGTTACAGAAAAACAACAATCTGGGATCTGAGAAATTACCTCGCTCATAACCTAAGTCAAGTTTATTATATTAAGATAAATCAAGTCATTTAATTATTCATTTCAGAGCTGAATGTATAATTTAGACCTCTCCGGTTGTCAGTTTATTTATATAGGCGTTATCTCCCTGTACTATTTTATCAAAAGCAATTAAGATGTCTATGATCAAGAACATTTGTAAATAAATGAAAAAGTATTGATCATTATAAATTATATACAATTTAAGTTTATTATTGATCATTATCTTTGCACACAATGTTTTAATATGAATTTATATTTTCAATGAAGATGCACCACACTAAATTACAACAATTTGATACATAATGCCCTTAAGCCGTCAAAGCCCAAAGATATGAAAAAAAAATGATTGAATGAATAATTGCAAAGGGTTATACTCGACCAATTAGTTAAATGTGATTTTCCTATTGACATGATGAAACGTCGTAATACTTTATCTCGTTTACAAACTCGCGTCGGCCAGTTGTTTATCCTATCTAAAAACAGTTATACGTGTACTGTTGGAAGCTTATCCCCGTTCACGACATAGGTTAGATTTTGGAATATTTGTTTCCCGCACAATGAAGTAAAACTAATTATGCATAAAGAAGTATGCATTATATGCAGATAAAATCGCTTAGGCTTCTACCTTTGTCAATTAAAATCTCAATACATTTTCAGGTTCCGAATCCCTAAGTTTAAATTATCGAAAATGTTTGATGCGTAAGTCATCTTCATCACTCCTTAAAACAGCTTTAAAAAACGTGTAGCTGGTTAAATGAAGTGCATAATTAAAATAAAGGTAACCATTCGCAGTACATTTTAAATGTGATTGAGTTTAACTATGTATGTTGATAGTAGTTGTATATTTTATTTATGTGACACAAAGTGCATACGTACATTAATTATTATATACAATTTAAAATCTAACTTAAATAATGAAATGTTAAGAATATCGAATCATGCAATTTTTTATATCAATGTTTCAGTATTACCCAGCCATGCACATGGCGTACGAGTCACTAATCAGACATGGATAAGTGTAGCCGTCTTATGACTGTTAAAAAGTGATCTAATCACTGATTTTATTGAAAAGATAGCATTTTAAAGTGTCATTTACATTTTTGTCATAAAGCAAATTAATGAATCACTCATTTATTCGTCATTAGGCATTGACTATAGACCATACGAAAAAGGTATAGTATTATCGTTATGATCGAATTATACAATATTAGTCGTAGTCTTTAGTATTAGTATGACAGTAATATTTTAATAATAAGTGGTACTCTGATAAGATTGTTTTTGGTTCCTTGAACAGTTAACACAGCCTTTCTTCAGCCTTCTGAATCTCCTGTTTGTAATGCGTTGTTGCAAGGTGAGAGTTTTGATATGCGCAATAAACTGCCTCGGGTGTTTCAGAAGGCACATTGTCACGTCATTTTCACACACATACTGATGCATTATTTGCCGATATGTTCTGAGTTTCGGCTGGGTTTCGAGGCAAAATGTTGAACATACATCGGAGAAGGCGAAAAAGGCGTCAACAACTGAACTCAGGTATTAAGGAACAGTTGAAAAACATTTATGTCCAATCATTATATACGTGTTTAAGCTTTTAATATTTTGTTTTATGTTATGTTAAGAAAAAATATTTCTAAAAAGCGCTACATATGTATCGAAATATTTAATTCTAATGCAGCGGTGAATCCAATTGTTCTCTCATTATAAAACTTTGAAAACCTGGTTTCGTGGATATTATTGTGTATGGATGCATACTATAGTTAGTATATGGAATACGTTTATGGATGTCGTATTTTGTAAGTCACATTTTACCACATGTATAATTGTATGTGTTTGCTATAATGTGTTTATTTCATGTTTACTTTAAATGCACTGCAATAAAATTAGACTTTATATATGCATTTGTGAATTGTGATAAACGTTGGACTAATAATTATTGCAGATATATAGTTGCAAATGTGTTCCGATTTGCATAATGATATTTTTATTGTAAGCACATAGAAATACTTTATTTAATCGCAAGGTTAAGTTTAAGCCTATGCAAGTTTAATCAATTAGTGTAATACAAACAATATTTTTACATAACATAAAGAGTTCTAATATATGTCTAAATTGTTATCGTTTTATTCCAATTAAGTGGCAGCACGTTTTCAGTTTCAAACATATATTGATCTAGAATTGTTTTAGTTAATAATGTTAACGTACTCGTAAGATTTTACCGTTAAGATAAACTTACGTCCCTGATAAGTATATTTTTACAAACTGTTTACGTCAAAAGTGTGTTCAAGACTTTAAAGTACTGTTTAAGTTTATGGTATATAATGTTTCTGTCTCATTTTTCTCGCTTATTTAAAGCCAGGACTTAAATAATGATATACGCCATTGTTTAAATGTGTTAATATTACGTGATTCGCAAACGTTATATATTGAAATAGCGCCATCTGGTAGTATGCACGTTATATCATGTCCCTGTTTGCCATACCAATTATTTCCCCAAACTTATTAATCCGCCATTTTGGAAGTCAATTCCAACGATCCTCACCAAATCCCAGCTCAGCTCCCGTATACACACGGCCCCTGGTTATGGGACAGCCGAATGGTCAGTGACAAAGCTCCTGTTCTTGTTTTCCTTAAATATGCATCACAAAGTCCTTTAGTACAACAATGTACGCGTAACGGAGAAAGCAGACTCGATTTTAGCCTTTTTAATTAATTATCAGCTTAATGACCTTGTTATGTCCTTAAGTGTCATGCCACTAGTAAGCTACTTCTTTAACATACGATAACGATAAGTTTATCTAATGTATTGTCATATTTCATGAGCGATGACATAATCTGTTTGCATGAACTATGATATCGTTTGTACTCAAACATTCGCACATCATAGCGATTTTTATTGTGCAATTATTGACAATTCCGCTTTGATAACATTTTTATTTAAAACAAATTGTATTGCTTTTTGCTGATGTTGTTGTCGTAAATAAAAGCTATTCTATAAAAATAACACTTTATTATTAGATGCCTTTTAACTCCAAGAAAGTTTGCACGCATTTTAATCGAATGATTGTCCGTGCACTGATTTAACGAGTGGATAGTTTGATTGGACCATTCTATATGTAACCAATTTCCTACATATTTAAGAGTTTTTGCTTATGCAGGCAAGTGATTCAGAGCACTATTCAAACAACGGTTTTAAAACAGAATAACAATTTTGTGATTATTATATTTTATTGACTTATCTACATAATTTTGAAAAGTACAAGTTGATGTTTAAGGTACACAGCAACGTACTCAGTATACTTTATGTTCAATAAACGGTTATTGAAACTTCTGAACTTAAAAATCCTGACATTGATAAATATATAATCATAATCCGAGAAGTACGTGACCCACTTCAGGTCTATCCGTCTGTCCGAAAGAATTTCTTTATCTCGAACACAAACTTTGTGATATACTGTATTATTGATGATTGTTCTTGTTTCATGAAATGTAGTCTTTTCATACCTTATTTTCAGCTGTGCTGTATAATAAGTTAGTGAATTGATAAATCACCTGGTGTTAATTTAAGAGGCAATATATAATTCACATTTGTAACCACGTCTAAAAGGTTTAAATCTATGGAACATTAGTAATTTAAAGCCAAACGAAGAATTGTTACAGTAAATGAACACAATACAAACAAAGAAAAAGTAGTATGGGACTGATGTAATAGTGGCTATCCTTGGAAGTTTTTGAAGTTTCAATTACTGTAATGAAAATTCAGTTTGAGAAGTCTTAATTCAGCATGTTTACGTATGCATTTAACACAACTCGAAGACGTACTTGTAAATGGCTAACCTACAAACTAAAATGTGGATAAATGTGTTAGAAACACACATTTCTCGTTACCAGAATCGTATATGCACTCAATACTCGAGTAATCTTATATTTAAAATTATGATATTGGCTGATTAGCACGATATAATAAATGGAAACATCAGACACATCAATTATTCAATTGATTATTTACTTTCTTATAATGAGGACAACATGAAACCAAATTTGTCTAAAGCTTATGTCTATATTCTTTTATCTACGGAATCCGTAAATTAAACGTTGTCAACACAGTATGTAAACATTGCATGGTCCCTTTTATGTCTATAACAATGTATTATAACCATGACATCGAGATTTTGATTTTTAACATTGACGTACCGTTTAAAACGAGCCCAATCGGATTTAAGCATTAACGTCTCGAATTTCCGTTTCCATGATCTGATTCCTAGGTATACTATTTTAAATAACCATTTAACGATATATTGGATCACAATTCGCTGTCATTTCTGTTCACAAAAAACATTCCTAAATAAATATAGAATAAAACAGGTGACAATACTGTTTAGCGTTATAGCGTGCCGTTTTGGTAAAAACTAAACGTGACATTGTTTTGCTTTATCAAGCATATACTACATATGCATTTTTGAAACGCGTTTCGAGTGTTCCATTGTTCATTATCGGCAAGTATAATATTACGAGATTCGAGGTCGAACTCCACCGCTCAATATCAGATTGTTAAAATAATTGTTGACAAATAATAATAACAACATTTGAAGTTTATTTTACTTCTCTTTTTGTTGCAGATGAGGTCGATTGGGTCATCGCCGCACTTACCCACTATCCAACTATGCAGTACGGTAATAACCTGTTTTTCTCCACAAGACTTTCAACGATCTTAAGACGTTTCAATTCAGGATGAGGTGAAGGAAAAATAACTGTTCATACATATACACATGCAAAAACAAAACATATTAAAACGAATAGAAATAATTCTTCTTGTTTGTCTTTGGTTTATTTATACCTGCATATCATGCCTGAATATCTGTTGGATTTAGATATCAACACGGCCATTCAAAAATACTGCATTTTAATATATATTAGTTAGTTTTAATTAGTCTTTTTTCGGGGGGGACTTATACCATTATGTATGTGTACAACACGTTGATTAAGCAAATGTTTTGTTTTTAATTAATAATCCTAAAGATTGCTTATTTGATATTTGGATCGTTTGTTGTTTTTTGTTTGTCAACACGGATATTTGTCGATAGATGTGTAATAAAATATTTGTACTGCTTGTTTCAGATCCTCAGCTTCCTCCTCAGCATCCTCCATTCTGGCACCTTAATTTCAGGTAAGCGTTTTGTTTAAAATAACATGGTCAAGTTCAAAATCTCAACATGTACATAAGCTGGGGAAACATGCGTGCATAAATATCGATTTCGTGCCGTCCATTATCATGTCATGCATTCGGCATGTAACTGTTAATGTACCTTTTAGAATATAGACCATTCGTCTTAAACGTTTGGGTAAAAAAAAATGAGAAATGAGAAAAGGTTTCTAAGAACCTCTCTCTCTCTCTATCCCTCTCCCTCTCCCTCTCCCTCTCTCTCTCTCTCTCTCTCTCTCTCTCTCTCTCTCTCTCTCTCTCTCTCTCTCTCTCTCTGGGCAGCCGAATAAGGTGACTTGCTTAATAGATCATCACGATAAATTACAATACATTTATTAACGCAACCCGAAACAATCATAAATAACAACACTCAACACGCAGT